>NW_012143634.1:1951241-1953202 GCF_000956105.1 Propithecus coquereli | reverse complement strand
TATATAATAAATTTTAAAATCACAATTAAATAAATGATATTTAAAAGAATTGTGACTTACAAAAACGCAATGAATAAGCTAATAACCAAGAAGTGGAAAAATTACTAAAGAATTGTCCCAACGATGGCTCTGACAAGGATGACTTACTAATGAATTCTTTCGAACTTTCAAGGAAAAGAAAATTGCCACATATTATATAATTCCCCAGGATACCAAAAAAGATGGAAAGTTACAATGGTGAATTCAAATGCCTGATAGATATACCATTAAAAAAATTAAACTATGGAGCAATAGTTCTCATCCTGGTTGCACATCAGAATCATCTATAGAGCTTTTTAAAATTCTGATGATGGCCAGGTGCAGTGGCTCATTGCCTGTAATCCTAGAACTTTGGGAGGTTGAGGTGGGAGGATCGCTCAAGGCCACAAGTTGGAGACCAGCCTGGGCAACATAGTTAGACTCCATCTCTAGAAAAAATTAAATTAAAAAATTAGTAGGGTGTGGTGGCACATGCCTGTAGTCCCAGCTACCCAGGAGGCAGGAGGATGGCCTCAGCCCTGCAGTTTGAGGCTGCAGTGAGCTATGATTGTGCCACTGCACTTCAGCATAGGCAACAGAGTAAGACCTTGTCTATAAAAAGAAAAAAGAAAGAAAAATCCTGACGCTTTGGCCACACTCACATCCCCCACCACACACACTGAAATCTGATTGTCTCAGGGCAGGCCCACGCACCAGTGACTTTTAAAATTCCCCAGGTAATTACAAAGTACAAGCCAAAGTTGAGAACTACTGTTACAGAGCAATTTCATTACTTATGATTTGCAGAAGAAAGATCCTAAGTAAAACACAAGCAAATAGAATTCAATAGTCTGTCTCCGTTATAAGCCACCTACACAAAAAGCAGCATTTTCCTCACAGATGCAAAGATATTTCCCAATTAGGAAATAAGAGCAAATATATAATGATCTCATACCATTTCCTACCACATACATTTTAAAATGCAAGGGTAATTCCTTAATGAGATTATAAAGGATCTGCTTTAAAACAGCCTAAACATCCAACATAATAATTAAACTATGTGTCTACCATAATCAGGAACAGAACAATAATGTCCCTACCAGCATCGTTATTTAATGTTGTCTTTAGAAGTTCTGGACAATGTAAAAAGATAACAAAGTAAAAATATTAGCAAGAAAGAGACAAAAATTATCATTATGGGGAGATAAAATAATGGCATAGGCAAAGGCTGAAAAACTAAGAATAAAGAAAAGATTTCAGTATAACCATACCTGAATCAGAAATATTCTTATGGACTAGCAATAACTGTGGGGGGGGGAGGTATGTTCATAATAGAATTAAAAATTACAAAACACTTAAAAATAGTTTTAATAAAAACTCTGTAACCCAGATAAAACTCTAAAAATATTTACTAGATGATATAGAACTTGACTAAAAGGATAAATGAAGTATACTGGATAAGAAGACAAAAATAACATTTTGGGTAGATATTTCATTAGTGTTTTGGAGGGACTTAAGAAAACAATTCTGAGTTGGCCCGATAAAATAAACAGGTCAGCCTATTAAAGATAATTATAAAATTAAGGGTAATGAAGGAGATCTAGCTCTCCCAGACTTTATACCTTAACATAATGGTTCAGTTATTAAAATGGTGCAACACCAGAATAACAAGAGACATACTAGTAGGTGAAAAAGAATAAATGGTCTGGAAATAGACTCTATTAAGTATGTGAATTTAACACATAATTAAAGAGGAGTCATATATCAATAAGCAAAAAAGTATTAACTTGGAAAAACAATATATATCCCCACCTAAAATACATTATAACTCAAAATAAATACCAGATGAATTATTGGCTTATTTATAACAAATCAACCTCTTTCGCCCTCCAAAACAATGTATGTCAAAGCCACAGAAGGGGGATGATGTTCTAGGCTTAAAA
>NW_012143634.1:1949703-1951191 GCF_000956105.1 Propithecus coquereli | reverse complement strand
AGAAGGATCACTTGAGCCCAGGAGTTTGAGGTTGCTGTGAGCTAGGCTGACGCCACGGCACTCACTCTAGCCAGGGCAATAAAGCGAGACTCTGTCTCAGAAAAAAAAAAGGCCAGACTTATTTCATGCTCTGATCCCATGAGTATACACAGCTGCCTAACTCCAGCATGAAAGATATAGAGCAAGTCAGAGAGTGGTAGAGATGAAAAGACAGAACAGGAAGAGCGAGAGGAAATTGTAAAATGTGGAAAAGTATAATGTAAGGGAAGAGACACCAAACAGATTAAAGTTAATCTCACAAAGTTAAATGACCTAATTGCAACAGAACTTGATGTATCAGAGAATCCTGAAAAAAGAATCTAAAATAAGAACTGTTAGAGATGAAAATTTATAGAAACATAATTATGATACAGGTTTTATCACAATTTATAAGTCAAGCACAAACTAGATACATAAGATCCTAGAAGTTGTAATTGGCTGCAATTTTCTTGAAAACAGAATGTAAATGTTGTTGGGAGTGGGGCATGTGATCTTCAGTTCCCCATAGACCTTTGCAGGCCCTACAATAGCATACGAGGATACCTGCCTGATCCCCGAGGCATTTGTAGTTTTGACACTAGCCTAAAGGATATAAAACCTGAAATCAATTAACTATAAATAACAGGTATATGATTTCCTCATTGTAAGGGAAAAATTTTAAATGTTTATTTCTGAATTCAGGGTCTTCTTACAATTAAAGCCAAAAAAAAAAAATCAAAGGTATAAGAAAGGCATTTTAGTGGGTAAGTAGCTGTAACTTGATGTATGGTGCACATTTAGCTTTGTAGGGAAGGAGTTAATCCTATTTTCATGTCCTCCCAAACAGCCAGATTTTAACATTAATTTGGATTTCTAATTTTCACTTAAAATGTTTTCAAAATGATTGTTGTCTGATGCAGTATGACACAAAAAATAATTGTGTGGAGAAGGTTGTCCATCACAGGCTAGGCAATGCAATTGTAAGGCAAAAGCAAAAGCCTAATATCTCAGAAAAAATCACATAATTTTTAAAGATGGGGAAGTTGATGTGACCAATGCCTGAGTCATAAAGACTACTACTCAGGAACCAAACATTTGTCAAAAACTCACAGCTGAATTTCTAGAGAAAGAAAGATGAAACACCAGTAATGTTCAATAAGGCTCAACATTTTATAAACAGGTCAACATAAGTCCAGGTTTAAAATGCTTAGGCTCTATTTTATGAAAAATACTCAGACTTACACTAAGTAAGGTATATAATGGTATATAATTGTAAGGCATATAGTGGTAGGGATAAATGCATGCTCTTATAGGCTAGTTAGCAGACAATAAAAATTTGTGTACATTTAATGCAGTGTTGTTTATTTTTCCTGAAAAAGCTGTTATTAAATCAATGGTTTATCCTCATGATGATGAAGTCTTAGAATCAAGAAAAAGGTGATGAAAATGTTTTGGAACTAGATAGAGGTG
>NW_012143634.1:1899197-1949198 GCF_000956105.1 Propithecus coquereli | reverse complement strand
GGAAGGACTTTGGCATTTCTGGAACACTAAGAAGTGTGATGGACGGTTGAAAGAAGGCGAAACAGTTCCTACGGCGCCGGCGCCAGAGCGGCGCCGGGGCCCTCCAGCTGTGAGGGCCCTCGGTCCGGCGTGAGGGCTGATTGGTGCGAGGGCACACCAGCACGAGGTCAAGTACCACCACCGGAGCGGCGCTCAGGTAGGGTGCCCCGGCAAACGCAGCTGCCTCAGGGAGCTCAGTGAGGTGGTTTGGAAGGGACCTGAAAGCCCAGAAAGAGGACTTTGTACTTTTATGCCGAGATTTTCTTAGGGCTCATCCTGCCACGGAAATTCTTTCTCGTCCTTTTCGTATTCTTCAGTCTTGGGTGTGGGTAGGGCCGGCTCCAAAGACTGCCTGATTCGGAGTACTTGGGGTTCCTTTCCTCCCTGTGAGCTCCTGTGTGCTCTGCCAGCCCCTTTATAAAAGAAATGGCTTCTCTAGAGGAGGGCGCCTGCGGTTCTAACGATACATCCAAACATAGTTTCCCTAACTCCATGAACTCTGAATTTGTGGTTGAAGTTGAGGGTCAAAATAAGGCTGAGAAACCAAACATGTTCCCGAAAAGGAGGGATAAACGTCAAGATCAGGGCTCTTCAGCGATTTACCTAAAGGCTATCCAAGACATCCTGGGAAAATCCTCGCCCAAAGGAAAGGGAGAGGCTGGCACTAGTACAAAACCAAACATGAGAGAGCATCCCAACCCTGGAAAAAGACCAGCCAGGAATCTCACCATTTTGCCTCCTCACAAAGAGACTGAGTCATCCCCAGAAAAGAGCAGCTTCAGTGACAGGAGGGTAGTTATAAAGCCTAAGAAATTCAGTGAGCAGCGACGTGGTGACCAAAAGACAGTCATTGATAAAAAAAGTTCTCCATCCCTAGAAGTTGTAGATGACGATAACTCCCATTCACTAATCCAAAAGGATAAAGGAAGGAAGGGGGTGATTGAACACCCCTCTTCAGAAAATGACTGGGCTGATACCAAGATCTCCACAGTCAGATGCTGGCAGGAGACACTCTCACTGGGTCTCCCTGTAGTTTCAGAGCCTTCATCTTTCACCAATGACCATGGCACGGACCAACCTAATTTGTTCTCTAGACCTTGCTATGACTCCAACAGCCGTTGGCCCAACAGTACCAAGCCTTCTTTTTATGCTTCCTTGGGCAGCAGCAGCAACAACATGTTCCAGTCTGGGAGGAGCAGGCGGAGCTTCCTACGTGATGACTACTACAATTATACAGTGAGCTCCCAAAACAGGTCCAGAGATCTGAAGGTGACAGAAAAAGGCAGATTCCAGAGTTCCCGTTCATTTCGCTTCTCCAGAAATTCGGAAGCAGAAGTAAAGACGAAAAGATCATATCAAGAGGAGACACTATCATGTCCTCGTACAGGGTGTGCATCTAGCTTCCAGCCAAGGAGCCTCTGGCAGGCAAACACAGAGGAGGGTTTCATTGATACCCACTGTCATTTGGACATGCTCTATGCCAAATTGTCTTACAAAGGGACTTTTGCCAAGTTCAGAAAAATTTATAGCCACTCCTTCCCTAAGGAATTTCAGGGCTGCATCTCTGACTTCTGTGATCCTCGTAACCTAAAGGATCGCCTGTGGGAGGAACTGTTGAAAGAGGATCTGGTTTGGGGGGCCTTTGGCTGTCACCCTCATTTTGCACGTTACTACACTGAATATCACGAAAGGAATCTTTTGCAAGCCTTACGGCACCCCAAGGCTGTGGCATTTGGAGAAATGGGCTTGGATTACTCTTACAAGTGCACCACACCTGTCCCAGAGCAGCATAAGATATTTGAAAGACAGCTGCAGCTGGCTGTGTCTCTAAAGAAGCCCTTGGTGATCCATTGCCGAGAAGCTGATGAAGATCTGCTGGGCATCATGAAAAAATTTGTGCCTTCTGACTACAAGATCCACAGGCATTGCTTCACTGGAAGTTACTCAGTCATTGAGCCCCTGCTGCAGCACTTTCCCAACATGTCTGTGGGCTTCACGGCAGTCCTGACTTACTCTTCTGCCTGGAAGGTCCGAGAAGCTCTGAAAAAGATCCCGCTGGACAGAATTATCGTGGAAACTGATGCTCCCTACTTCATCCCTCGCGGGGTTCCCAAAAGCCTTTGCCTATATGCCCACCCAGGCCTGGCCCTGTATACAGTGCGAGAGATTGCCAGAATCAAAAGTCAGCCACTCTCCAACACCTTGGCCGCCTTGCGTGAGAACACCACTCGCCTCTACAGTCTTTAAGCAGAGAAGGCACAGTCAGGAGTCTTCCAAAAGTGGGAGACCAGCGGCCTGACAAAACATATAGACTGGATTTGAACTCTGCCCGTGTCCCACGTTAAGGTTGTGTTCGGAGAATCCACTGGAATGGAGTAAACGAGGACAGGATGTTTTCTTCAAAACCTCTTCATAAGACTTCCGCTTCTGGCTGGTAGGATGGGGTGCAATGGGATGGGAAGAGAGCTAAGGGAAACTGCCTTTGATGTTATTAAGGTTTTTTCTTCCAGCCAAAATGTGATAATCAGTAAGGAAGAGAGAGTTTGATAGAGTACAATGAGTTTGCCGGTCTAAATCCCTGTTCTCTGTCACCAGTGTTTTTGAGCACTTGGTGAATAAAATCACCTTCCTACTTATCTTTTAAAAAAAAAAAGTTGAATTTTAAAAGTAAGGTGGGTGATTTGTGTATTATATTTGTATATTATAGCAATTCTATAATCCATATGGTTTGTTGTTAAATTATAAGTTTAGTAACTGTTCAATTTGCAATGTCTTTATTTGTAAAGATAAACCAAACTAGCATTTCATCTAAAAGGAAATTAGATAAATAAAAATTAGGTAATAGTTATGTTAAGGGGGCTGTGGAGGAGCTTAGAGTGATGGGAGCCAAACTGATCGAGTCTTAGAAGCCACTGAGGAGATAAGTCTTGAATCTGAACTAAATTCCCAACACTTGTGTAATTCTAAAACTCTTTAGTTAACCAGTATATAATAATAGCAACTGTTTATTCAGATTGCTCTGATTCTTTTTTATTTTATATTTTTTTTTTACTAAATTCACCCTGACTGATGCTCTGATTCTTCACAAGGCCCGAATGTATACCACTTGGAATTACTGTTCTCCAGAAGGGCTTCAAAAGCATCAACAGGACAGAAACAGAGAAGAGCTTTAGCTCCCCATTTGGCAAACAGCAGTCCTCCCTGAGAAATTAAAATGAACCCACATTGTAAGAAAAATATTTGAGTTGTGAAATGTAATTTTATGAGCCAAAACATACACTTAAATCCAGGAGTCCCATTATTGGATGAGGAATGCCACTTTAAAAATGGAAAATCTCTGCCAGGTGTGGTAATGCACCTGTAGTCTCAGCTACTCAGGAGGTTGAGGCAGGAAGACCCCTTGAGCCCAGGAGTTTGGGGCTGCAGTGTGTTATGATCGCTCCTGTGAATAGCCACTGCACTCCAGCATAGGCAACATAGCAAAACCTGGTCTCTAAAAAAAAAAAAGGAAATTTTTTTTTACCCTTAAAAACTGAATCTATGAAAATAGGCCCAGAATACTCCAGACTTCTCTAGTTTCCTTCAAGTGCATTTATCTGGATCCAGAAAAATCAGCTGGCTCCTGACTATTTGGTTCTCAGCTCAAAAGTCACCTCCACAGAGAAGCCCTCCCTGACTACCAATCTAGAGTAGTCACCCTCACCTAGGAGAAAAAAAGCCTTGGCTCATTCTGTTTCAGCTCTATCATAGCACTCAGCACTGTCTGAGAGCCTGTTAATTTACTTGTATATTCATTGATTATCTTCCCCACCTAAGCTGTAAGTTTACAAGCTTGTCAGTCTTCTTCACCACTCAATCCCGATGTTAGAATAGTGCCTGGAACAGAGCAGGCAGTAAGCAAAAGATTTCTTGAATTAATATGTGAATGAATATCTGACTTTATTAACACCTGGCAGTTAATATTTGTGGGAGAGGGTGATATTAGGAGAGGAATAGAGAAATAAACCATATTTCTAGCACCCCTCCTTAATTTAAAGCCAAGGCAAAGATTAAAGGCCACCTACATTCTGCTGTTAAATGTTATCCATAATAAAAAGAAATAAAGTCAAGCCTTACCAGAAACCTGACAGTTCATATTTCCTATAAACAACACTGAGTATATCATAGATTTCTCCTTTGTTGTGAGTCTTTTGAGAAGAAAGTGTAAGGAAGCTGTAGTGCTTCATTTTCCTTTAGTAGAACAAAAGAAGTTAATGCAATGTGAAAGGCACGATTTCATTATATTTTTGAAGACAGAAAACCTTCAAAAACTAAGCCAAGGTTTTGAGTTAAGAAGATTTTTTTCTTAATTAATATACAGTTTAAATAGACATTGCTCGTGTGTCCTTCAACCCACAGGGGCCCTGACTTTTTATAAAGGATTGTAGGAAAGAGGGTCCCATGGACACACGTTTTGGGGAAATACTGAGTTGTACGAAGTTGCACAGTAGGTTTTTTTTTTATTTTGGGATCTCACATGTCCTTTGATATGCTAATATATACCATAAATACACAAGAAAGTATTGCTCAGTTATAATACTTATAGATTAATATGAGACACAGCTCAACGAGCTGAAATTCTCTAAGAACACCAGCTTGGGAAACACTACCTCAGTCACACTCTCCTGGCTGCAATGTCCTTATCACATTTTGTACATATTTCTCTCTACTTACCACATTCCAATATCCTCTTTCATTTACCTTTCTCGTTATGTAAGCTCCATGAGAGAGCAATATGTCATTTATCTGTGCCCAGCGAAGTGACATACCAAGTGGGCACCTCAAAGATGGATGTGAAGGAATGACTACATTTATAAGTACACATTCAACAAGATAAACAGGACATACACGTGTTATAATAAAAGTAATTTTCCTTGCCAAAATAATTATCTCCTTTTTATATGGGAAAAATACTTTTCTAACCTCCTCCCTCTCTACGTTTTGTTATGGCAAATATATGTATTACACTCTGCAGTGTTTCTAACATGCAAGAGAAAGCCTCGCCATAATTCAACTTTATTTCTTTAGGAATGGGAGTGATCAATGTAGTTCTGAGTGTAGTATATCAAGAGTGACCTAAATCAGAAATCACAATCTTTGTTTACTTATTCCATGAGTGAAATAAAGAACACTTCACCTATTTACGTTACTGGTAAAATCTTGCAATCCAAATGTGGGAAATTTGGGGCACTCTGTAGTTTTCTGTGAAAGTAACAGATACTCCGTTGAACCTCAAAGAATTATTATTTAGCATTTATCTGTTTGTATGGCACTGGGTGTGTCTACTCTCCCATTCTGGAGGCATTAGAGAGCTGTGAAGGCAGCCGGTGATCTAGAAATTCAATTTGCCGTTAGTGGTCCCTGGGCCATTAGTCAGTACAGAGGCACAGGGCTTCTCAGGCCCATTAATGGGCTCCCTGAACCTTGGCAGTCCTTTTGGGGTATGTCAATATTTCGCTTCACTTAAATTTTAGAAAGGCAGCAATTTCTACCTTTAAAAATCAAAAGGAACAAACTGCCCACTTTGTCTTGGGAGATGGAGGGATTTCATTTTTTCAGTTGGTCTTTATTCATATCTAACTTCATAATTTGTACCTGCTTATCGTAGAGTTTTTGAGACTACTAAAGAGCACAAAAAGGGGATAAAATACCCCATAATCCTACCACTTAGAGACAAGCACTTTAACATTTAGAGTAGCTCTAATTTTCTCATATTTCCATAGTTACTGACCAATTCCAGCATTGTACTCCTTGAGTCAGTTTTGCAAATTAAGATTTACTACAATGTTCACTTCATAATTAGTACAGCTATACATTTTACTTCCTCCGAATTTATGATTTAAATATTGTTTTCTGTATTTTTTGTTTCCTTTTTTGAGCAAACAAGCTAGAGGTTTGTTAATTCTGTTGTTTTAAAGAATCAGCGGTTGGCTTAACATTTGTTCAAATCTATTCTGTTACTGAACTATAAAATTGTGCTTTAAAATTTAATTTTTTTTTCTTTCTGGTCTCTTAAGTCTGTTTTATTGTACATTTTCTAATGTCTTAAGCTAAATGCTTAGTTTATTTTTAATTTGGGGGGCAAGAACAAAGCATTCAATAACCCAAATTTGTAATTATAACTCTGCTGTATATGTAGACTTTTATTTTGATAAAGTTTACTTTTACTTTGTAAAAATTAATATATATATATTACAAAAATATGAAAATAGGAAAAGAAATAAGTCTGGCATTTCTGTTACCGAGAACCCATTGTTGGTGTCTTTCCTAACCATAATTGTGATCATATAGCTATGTCAAATTGTATATTCTTTTAAATAATTTGTATGTTTTTCTGACTATAAAGCAATTCATATGCATACTTATTGAAGACTTATGTACTACAAAACCCCACCACCGATATACAATGTTAATGTTCTGACGTATTTTTACTTACAGTCTTTTTTTTTAAAACATAGTTAAAAACATAAAATATCTATGTGTATTAAGCAGAGTTAAATAGAGAATGTTTACAGGTCCTAGAGAAAGAACATAAAGACAAGCTTTTTTTTTTTTTGAAACTACCAATTGAGAGATTTTAACTCTATTCATGGTAATTTTTGATTTTTAAAAAATGTCAATTCAGGTATTTCTAAAAATTAATGTTGACTGAAACTCACCTAAATAAAGAAAGGTGACATGTTTTTGTTTTTGCTGTCCCTATCTTGCATTTGGGGCTTATTTTATGATTGTTAGTCTTTTATCTTTCAATAAATACTTAAAATGTTAACATGATGTTTTGAATTTTTTATTTCATAATTACCTATTATATGTTTCTTTCCACTGCTTACCACTATTTCATGATTTCCCTGTGGTTTAACTGTTTAATTTGCTTTATCTCTTAGTTGGCTGGACAGACCCTCAAGCAGCTTTCTTGGGAAAAGTATATAGATGGCATATTTATGATAAATTATATAACCGAGATCATCTTTCTGCTGCTTTCACTAATGAATAACACCTTGACTGAGTCTAAAATTTCTGGGTCACAAATATTTTCCCCTGAAAGTTACAGATAGACATTGCTTCACTGTCTTATAGCATTTAATATTGCCGAGAATTCTGATGCCTACTTCTCCTTCTTTGGGGGTTAAACTACTTTTTCTATTAGGATGCTTGGTAATTTCTTTGCTTTCTCCTTGAAATTAATATAAAATTTGCCAGGGTATGTATAATTATTGGTTTCCTTTTTGGTTTCCTCTGGTACAAAGTAAATACTAGATCTGCAGATCTATGTCTTTTTATAGTCCAGAAAGTTGGTTTCGTTTCTATTGTTTTCTTATGGTATGCTTAATCAAGTTGGTTGCTTTTAATCTAGCCTTTAATTCTTTAGGAACAATGGTCTGCATGTTAGAGCTCCATCCTCTGTCCAACCTTTCATTTTCTTGTTGCTCTTACATACTTTTCTGCTGCATTTTGGGAGATTTTCTCAAGTTTGCCTTTTCATCTCATTTCCCCAGTTTGATTTTTTTTCTTTACTACATATAATGCATTTTTTAGTTGCTTCACATTTCTTCCTTCTTCAGCAAGCTCCCTTTGACTTTATGCCTAGTCTCATTCAGCAATATTTTTAATTTTTCTCTTGTTCTATTTTCTCCTTCCAGCTCTCACTCAGAGTTTGCTTTCGCTGCTTACTTTGTGTTACATACTTCCTTGCACTCAACAGAAAGCACAAAGCACATTGTTATCAAAAATATTTATTTTCCTATAGAAAAAATACTTTTAAAATAAATAAATTTCTTCCTCTGTCTCTTGAATGCTATGTTCTCTGTTTATGTTGTGGAGTCTTTTCAGAAACCTTATGTTGGGTTTCTTCATTCTTAAACAAAAAGCAGTCTATCCAGGCAGGTGTTTTCCCCAAAATAGTGTGGGTGGGTTCCCTTTCACTACCTCTTCACTGTTCATCCTAATATTCTTAGATTCCTCCTCTCAGTGGGAGACTGGTTAATATAAATTCATATACAGCATGTTAAGAGCAGTAGGGATGGAGCTGGGGCCATAGATAGTCCCCAGCAGGAAAAACTTTAAATTCTTACATATAAACATTTTATAAATTGACCTGACCTCCACTCTAGGAACAGAGTGGCCAGTCCTTTGTATGCCATTGCCTGTTGCATCAGAGAATAGCCCAAAAGCAGGACCTGCTTTCTTGGCCTCCTTGTTGACACTCTTAAGCCATCAATGGTTGTGAAAGTAAAGCAAATGGAAGCCCCTACAGGTTGTCCTAACCCCCAATTCAATTCTTGTCACTTTCTCAGGAAGTGAAATTACAAGTTGGTTTTGGTATATTCCTTCAATATGATCCCATCTGCACTATATCAAGGGGAAATTCTTCAAAGTTTACAGTATTAAGATAGAACCCCTCCCTGGCCTCTAACACTAAATTAGTTTCTCCATATTTTAAAATTTTGCAGTCATTTCAATTGGGATTGTGGAGGTGGAGGTACATCTAAATACCAATGCTCAAGTTATAATCTCACTTGAAATTTTCATTTTTTTCCTCTCACTTCATTTTTTGATAAATTTATGTTCCCATGGATACTGTGTTTAAATAGGCACATCTTATTTTAAGAAAACTCAAGTTATACAAACCTGAATCTCATTTAGCTTGTTGAGCATAAGAGACAGTCAATAAAGGTAAGTTACATAAATCAATGACAAAAAAGACAAATTACAGAAGGATAACTTCCAAAGAATTTTTCATATTACAAAAATATTATCATAAATCTATGTATAATTTATGCTCAAATTTTCATGACTAAATCTATGGTTTAAGATGAAATGTACCTGTATGGGCAGTATAAGTATTTGTGAAATTTAGTTTTACTTTTCTGCTTCTTAAGACATGATTTTATGATACATAAAAGGGAAAGGGAAGTGGCTAGAATGCTAGAATGTTTTTCTTGTAACTTTATCACTAATTAACTATATAACTGATGCGAACCACTTAAATTCTTTGTTCACTAGTTAACCTTTCATCAAAAATTAGAAAATTAACACTTGCTAACCACAGTGATAACCATAGCACTATTTAAAGGATTAAGAAAAGTATGTATATGTAACAGAGCTTTGGAGAGAAAAATGAATGTATAAAAATACTGAATAATATATAAATCAGTGTAGGATGCAAAGCTGGAAGCTTGAAAATACTGTCAAAACCATATCTAAAATAGTCTTTTCACATCCTTATGGAGTCTATTGAGCAAGGCAATTGAAAAACACTTGATATTACTAAAAGAGGTTCAGACCCACTGTTTAAAATCAGACTTCCTGAAAAATGATGCCAGGACTAGAAGAAGGGGGTAACCCTATCCAGCATAAATCATGTTAATCATGGAGTTTTATAAGCTGAATAAAGAAAACTAACATTTAATATGAAAAATACCTACCGTATAACAGATTATATATATAAAATTGTTCCTTTATCTTTTCTAATATTTTTCCATATATACATATATATGGGGGGAGAGAGAAAGAGAGAGAGAATCCCTGTCTGAAATGCTTGGGACCAGAGTGTTTCAGATTTTTTTTTGATTTTGGAGTATTTGCATGTATACAATGAAATATCTTCAGTATGGAACCCAAGTCTAAACACGAAATCCATTTATGTTTTATACACGTTATACACGTAGTCGAAAGGTAGTTTTATACAATATTTTTAATAATTTTGTGCATGAAACAAAGTCTGTGTACACTGAACCATCAGAAAGCAAAGGAGTCACTATCTCAGCCACCCATGTGGACAATCTGTTGTTAGGCATCACCACCATTCCTGACTCTGAATTTATATGCTACAGATAAGGAATCATTTTTCTTAGGCTTATTCACACATTAGTACTTAACAGTAAAAAATATGACACACCATTAATACAGTGACAAACTCATGTTTGGAGTAACTAAGCAGCAGAGTAGCATCACCAGAATATCTGTACTAGCTGTTAAGCAACACCAAAACAAACATCAGGCTTTCCATCTCCACCTACGATGTTGTGTTTTGATTAAAAGGTTACTGTACACTGTATTATTTTTTAGGTGAGAAGAAACATCAGAACCAGTTGAGAGAGCACGAAGTGGGTCCTCTAGGGATCAGGAGGCATTCTGCTGGACAGCTTTTTAAAATGTTTCTTCCAGAGTCATCTGCCTCATTAACAATGATTTTTGTCTCAGAAGTCTCTTTCGTTTTATAAACTAGCATGATTTCTTGTTCTGTTATGAATGCACAATTGCTCTAGTCCTTCAATAAGCCCATCACATATTTTCACCAGGTCGTCTATAGGCACTTTTTCTACAGTGTTAACATCATCTTCATCATGACTATTATCACAATCACCTTGATTCACAACGATTTTGGCTGTTTCACCATTGGTCAATGAATGAACTACTGGAGCCTCATTATCAATGTTAAAAACTTCTTTGATATCCACTTCTTCCAGCTTACTGATGGACTCTGAAGGTATATTCTTTGCATATGTTAAGAGGTCAGATATCATCTTTTTCTTACTTGATATATGGAATCCTTCAGTGTCACCACCTTGTTCATCATCATTACTAAACATAGTCATAGGTCAGAGGTTGTGCCAGGCATATGCAACTGTGTCTTTAGTCGCTGCATTCTAAGTGTTGGCAACAGCATATATGGCATCCTTCATGCTAAACTCCTTTTAAAAACCATCCATATCCACACTTCTATTCACTGCTGCTAGCATGCTGTTCAAGAAAGTGTTTTTATATTTACTCTCCATTGAGCTAAGGATACTCTGGTCACATGGCTGAATTAATGAAGTCACATTTAGGGGAAAGTACATGACATAAACATTATTTCTGATGAGAATTTCAGCTGGACAATGAGGAGAACAGTTGTCAAGGAATAAAAAAGCCTTGCAGTCATCATCCAGTCCAGCTTCTCTGCAGTGAACAGGAGATACTGGAACAAACTGTTTGTGAAACCAATCAGAAAAGATGTCCCTGGTGATCCATGCCTTTTTGTTAATAATGAACTGGTAAGAAAGTCACTCCTTGAAAACAGCAAGGATACAAGCCTTTGCCTATCACAGCAAGTTTACTTTTTATGCATGCTTGCTGCATTAGCACATCGCAGCATAGTTATACTATCCTTGCCGCCCTTAATTCCTGTGGGGGCTGTCCACCAGATGGAGTCAGTGTCTTTCTGGGGCAATAACACCAAAACAGCGATGTTTCATCAGCATTATAGAGTTTCTAGCATCAGATTTTCATCAGTAATGACCTTGGTAAACTCATCAATGAATTTCTCCATTGCTTCATGATCAGCAGATGCTTAATCACCACAGATCTTTAAAATTTTAATGCCATGTTTTTTCTTAAATTTCTGCAACCTTCTTGTTGAATATTCACAGTTGCCTTTAATTTTCAGTTCATTGTGAGAGATCTTTGCTTGTTTCATGATAAGCATACCATTAAGTGGCATGTGTTCAGTGTGAGGCTGACAGATCTACTCTTTCAATACACAATTGAAATCTTCCTTTTTAGCCTTATACAGTGTTTTTCTATTTTTCATTAACTTCTGTTCATCACTTTCATCATAGAACTTCAACAGTTTTTCCTTCTGTTTCTTCAGGTTATGTATGGTGGTCATTCCAACACCATGCTCTTTTGTAAGATGTTTCACACTTACACCACTGACCAGTTTCTCCAACAGCTTGACTTTCTGTGCTATAGACAAACATAAATTCTTCTACTTTTTCTTATCATTGTTATACACAGGGGTATCTGCAGGCCTTTTTGACATTTTCAACAATATCTTTATACCACAGGGCAGAGAATAAGCAAAAAGAAAAAAACCCACAATAAGTAATGCACGTGGGTCTTAGCCCATGTGGGGCACCGTGGGGAACCTGTTGTTAGTATGTCTGGTCTGCACATGTGCCATTTTATTACTCTTTGTGGGCATGCTTGCATGGGAGAATCTGGGCACATGTGGAAAAGATATATTGCAGTTGAAAGGGGCTAGGGGTGGTTCTCCCTTGGGGGTGCTGAATAAACTGTGCATTGTGCACCTGTGTTTTGACTGCAACCGGTCACATGAGATTAGGTGTGAAGTTTTCAACTCGTGGCATCATGTCAGCACTCAAAAAATGTGATGCTCAACGTGTGTGTCTGTGTGTGTGTGTACTCAGAGGGAATAATAAAGAGAACAAGGCAAAAACACTCCATGCCATCATTTTGAGATATTATTATGTATTTTTTAAAGGCTGGATTCCACCCAAAAGAGGCAGAAGAAAGATGCTTGGATATGATGCCTTTTATCTTTTCCTCCAACCCAAAGAATTTATTCTGTAATTATTCTATAATAAACTGGACTCCCCAGTACAGTGGATTATTTTACTGGTCCCAAAGTCCATTATTTATTTCTCACGAGCGCAACAACAGCCAAGGTCACAAAATGGATACTTGATACTGAAAGGCTTCTTTACAAAAGAAAAATAATACAAACCAAACCAGTTATGGAATACCTGCTAAGTTCAAAGCTCTATGTGGTAGATACAATACTCAATAAGACAATCTCTCCAGCTACAAGGATTGTACAGTTAAGTAAGGGGAATAAGACTATATGAAAATAACTGCAAAACAGGGTATGGTACCTCCAAATAATTATAATGCATTGAAGATAAAGCTAAAAGCCATTAGGAAAGACTCAATAACATTTTTAAAAATCCACTCACTATATATTGCCAAGCGCCTGCCATGTGTCAGGCACTGTGCTAAGCTCTGAGAATTCAAAGCTAAATAAAATAGCCAACACTTACAAGCCAGTACTTACAATGGGTCAGGCATTGTGTTAAGTGCTTTTATAGTCTGTCTCATTTACTCCTCACAACACACCTATAAAGCAGATAATACTGTGATCCTCTTTTTATAGAAGAAGTCAAGGTTTGAGAGGTTAAGCAATTTACTCAAGGTCTCAAGGTAAGAGAATGGGAAAGCTGGGATTAGAACTCAAGCTACCTAACCTCAGAGACCACAAGCTTAACCACTATCCCCCAAACTGCCACAAAATCCCACCTCACTCTTGCTCTGTGGGGGACACAGAGAAGAGTAGGAGTTTGTGAAAATGCTCCCAAAGGAGGGGGAAGTGCCAAACCACCTGAAAGCACTAAGAAGAAGGCATCACAGTGGAGTTAACATCTGAAATGGGTCTTCAATGGGCTGAAAGATGGGGGAAGTGGACAAGTGGGGAAGGGCATTCTCTGCATAGGGAACAGCATGTGCAAAGTTATGGGACCATAGGAGTGCTTGGGACGTGGGATACTGCAAAGTCGTTTTGTGTAGCTGAGGGCTGAGGGGGGAGAGGGGAGCAGAGTAAATGAGACTACAAAGGTGGAAGAGCCAAAAGATAGGCGGTCCCTAGGCCATGCAAAGGAGGTCAAAGTATTCTAAACATTTTAGAAAGTTAACTCTGCAGCAGAGTGGGCAATCGAGAAATGGAATCATATTGAAGGCAGGGATGCCATTGAAGAGGCTACTCTCTAGGTCAAAGATGATGAACTAAGATAGCAGCAGTGGCCTTGGAAAGAAGGAGACTGCAAATGAGTAAAAACAAACTTGTTCAATTAAAAAACAAGGTGACTCAAGAAACCAAATTATATTTTAAAAATTTATTTTTATATTGTTCAAAACATAGAGTCACATAGTGCTACATGAATAATCAGCTCAATACAAACTCAATGTCAATTAATGCAAAGTTATTAAAATTCTAATTCTGTGGTCAGTAGTTTTGATTATAATTATTATGTTTACAATAGATGGAAAAAATGAAGTAATATTTTTAAATGCATGCATACCCCATAAGATCAACCTTTATCCTGCCACTTACTATAATAGAGCCATTTGTAAAATAGCAAACAAATTAGGCTAACTAGGAGCCATTGACAAATGAAAAGAAATGAGAGCATAATTATAGAGTCTATGTAATGGTGCTTAACAGCCAGATAAAAGTCATATAAAAACATTCAGTCATTTGTGTATTTCTAAATATTCTGACTTTTTATAAAAGCAGTTAATGATAGATGTTATATGATAGCAACCGCAACATAGCATAACCTGCTAAATGCCAAATTTCAATTAATAATGAAGCAGAGAGTGCCTGGTATAATTACAAAGAGCCTCAGGGCAGGAGATCCAGGGTCCTGGCTCAGTTCTAGGATGAACAAGCTGAATTTGACCTTAGTCAAGTAGACGGCTAGAGGTAAAAGGGCCTTAGAGATCAATTAGCCAAGCCCTGCCTTATAATCAAGGAAACTGAGGCTCAGAGAGATAAAGTGACTAAGCCACATCACACAGTTAGGTAATGGCAGGACCAGGACCAGAACCAGTGTTTCCAACCCCTATTCTCAGACCCTAGCCCCCGCTCCACTTCTTGCAAATGATTCCTCCTTTATACAGTGAGGGCAGCCATTGATGTTTGCTTCTTCCTTATGGAGGTACTGGGATAATGCCTTGAAATCATTGGTTTGAGTGGTGCATTTTGTGGCTTGGACAATGTTCGTGTTCTCTCTGTGTTCATATGGATTATGATTATGGAGTGGTCTTGCTTTTATCTTAGTCCATCATGGCCTGGTTTTATTTAAATGAATTCGATGAAATAACTAGTCTTTGGGAAGTGAATGCAGTATCAGGCAAAATCTTCGGGCTATTCTATAAATCGCCCCAGTGCCAGGGATTCTAAGCAAGTAGGACTGTATTTTTCAATGAGAACATTACTGGCATTTGAGGTAGAACAATTCTTCCCAGTATGGGTTTGCCTTTCTCACATCGCAGAATGTGCGATACATACTTGGCTCCTAGGTACTAAATGGCGGCAGCACATCCTGGTCAGGGCTGGCCCTAGGGTGAGGAAATTTAAAAGATCGAAATTAATGCAAAAAAAATCCAGGATGAACAAAATGTCAAAACGCCAAATTTTTAATAAAGGTGGGATCAGTATTACTGATTTTTCCTTTTGCCTCAGGCTCCAGTATGGCTCTCATGGCACAGTTACTGATCCTGTCTTTATTTAAAATGCTGGCATTTTGTTCATCATGGATTTCTGGCATTAATTTTCATTTTTTAAGATATTACACTAAAATATTATCTAGCTTGATTATTGAGTTCGGAGGGACCCCTTAAATGTTCCATGCAAAGCAATCGCCTCACTTGCCTTACCCTAGAGTCCTCCCCTGCTCCTAGTCATTGTGACAACCCAAAACACCTCTGTGCATTTCCAAATGCCTCCCTGGGCTGAGAACCTCTGAAGTAGGGGTTGATTTTTCTCATATTACTGCAAGACAAAGAGAGAGAGAGCCTGGGCCTTAAACAATAGCTCCGTGCTGCCAACGAGGACCTAGGTTCCCTTCATCTCACTGCACCCACAAGATGGCTGCTGTGCCCTAGGAATTATGTCCTAGTTCTGGACAGGAAAACAAAGGGAGGGCAAAGGGCAGGAAATTGTACCAGCTGAGCTTGACTGTTTTCATTAGAAAAACAATAACTATCCTCGGAGCCCCACCCAATAAACATTAATGCATTTATAGTATCATTGGCCAGAAGTGAGTCACATGGACAGCCCTAGCTGCAAAAAGCCTGGGGAGGTGAACACTTTTAAGTGGGTACATTTCCAGCCTGAATAAAACTGCTGTTCTGTCTGTAAGAATAAAGGGGAGAATGAATAAAGGATAAACAGCTAGAAGTGTTCACCATGGGGACCATGCAGGATAACAAATGCTAGCTATTTTGGTGATTGCAAATAGCATTTTCTCTGCTTATAATGTGATGGTCAGCCTGAGCAGGGCATTTTGATGGTCACTTTTAGAATTATGGATAAAAACTGGAATGCTGTCTTAGGTTAGGTTCCATAGAAGCAGAGCCTAAAACAGGGATTTAGGTGCATGTGATTTATTAAGGGCACATTCTTGGAAGAAATCTCTTAAGAGAGTAAGGGAAGCAGCAAAGGAAAGGGAAATGAGCCAGGATGCATTCTCAGGTCAAGTGTAGCCTTGGCCTGATGCACTAGGAGCTTTGGAGCCTAAATCACAGTAAAGAACTGTCCCACCTTGAAGTAAGGAAGCTTTTTACCCTTGATAAATCATTCAGTCATTGGCTGCCCCCTCTTGGGAGAAAGGTGCCAGTATAACCTCCCAGATGTCTCTGGGAGATGCAACTCCCATCAGCCAAGAGCAAGTCTCCAGGGAGGGTTACAGGTGGAAGCTGTCAAAGCGTTTGTCACTGCCCCCTGATATGAACCTGGGTGGGCACCAAGAGCATCTACTACAAATATTAATTTTAATACACTTTCCAAAGAATTTACTTTATTTTTACTTTGTATTGTTTGAGAGTGTAACCCTAGATACATTGCTAAGATTAAAAGCTATTGGAAAAACTGGCAACAAATTAAAAATGTCTCATTTTTAAGAAAAATGATTAACAGGTGTTGACTTGTTTTGTTGAACCACTAATGTAGAAAGCGCTGTATAATTTGCTCTGGGTATTAACCAGGATCTAGTGCTAGTCTATAGTTCATAATCTCATCAGAGCACATAAATATTTCATAGTCTTAGTGTCTCATTTAAAGCTCAATGAATATTTAATTGAAGTTGACCAACAAAATAACTGAAAGAATTATGTCACATCTAGTTAGACCTAATATGAGCAAGCTCTTCATTTTCTCAAGCAGTCAGAAGCTAAAATTATTCTAACTTCATAAATATTCTACATAATTGTATAAGTAATTAAAGGACTACAAAATAGGCTTGAAAGGCACATATTAAATGTTGAGAAAAACATGAAATAAAACGGATTTTCAACTTTAAATACAAGAGAATAGTTTAATACATTGTGGCCTACATTATTTATTCAGTAGTAGATTAGTTTAAAATATTGTCAATACCCTCTTTTTGACATGAGGTAAAAATAGAATCTTTTCTTTGGCCCTTGCAAATTAAACATCCTATAAGATTGAGAGTAACAGAAAACCATACATAATCCACCGAAGTCAGTCAGCCTAGAAATTGTTTTTAAGCTCCTGGTCCAGCACTGACCCAGGTACTTAAACTAATAAACAAAAAAAAAAAAAGAAAAAAGAAAAATATTGGCCCATGTTCAAAGGAGAGATGGTTTCCTGGGAAAGAAACCTCCCTGTGGTCTGTTAGATCTCTATAAGTGTCATAACTGAGCTTCAAAAAAATGTGTACTCTAATTGATCTACTCTATCACAGATGACATGGGGATGTGTCACTTCCACCAAATTTGAGGACATTTTAATTGGAATCAAAATATTGCCAACCAATCTATGTTAAAAGCTGCTAAAAACCACCAGGTCAATTTAGCATACTACAGTCCTGAATTATTTTTTAATTACAAGATCTAAAATAATCTAATAATAGGGTTTTTTAATCCTAGCTCTCTGGGAGGCCGAGGCGGGCGGATCGTTTGAGCTCAGGAGTTCGAAACCAGCCTGAGCAAGAGCGAGACCCCGTCTCTACTAAAAATAGAAAAATTAGCCGGGCATGGTGGCGCATGCCTGTAGTCCCAGCTACTCGGGAGGCTGAGGCAGGAGGATCGCTTGAGCCCAGGAGTTTGAGATTGCTGTGAGCTAGGCTGACGCCACGGCACTCTAGCTGGGGCGACACAGTGAGACTCTGTTTCAAAAAAAAAAAAAATAGGGTTTTTTTTGGAGAACAGAACAAGGAGCTGTGATACGGGATTATCTGATAAACACAGTATATCCATAAGCTGGTCCCCTTGTTCTTCTTTTTCCTTTGATCTTAGTCGCTTTTTAAGATACTCAAGTGCATTCCCTTTTCTAACTGTCAATATGTCAGTATACCAGTGTGTATGTGTGTGTGTTATGTGTACAGACACATACACTAAAAAGTTCCGACTCTTGTCCAATAATGGTACCTCTTCTCTTTACTTCTATAATTCTTGCCATGTCACCCTTTAGTCCTTAGAGACGGAGAACCATAATTAATATGGAGAAAAGAAGAGAAGGCATTTTTGTATTCCTATTTAATGCCACATTCAGAATCAAACAAAATTATTTAGTTAATGACAACTCATGAAATGAAAGTGAGTCTGACCAGACTCTTAGTGTCTGTAGAAGGACAGATTATCCTGTCCAGGGAAGGAAATGAGAGAAAGATTGATAAGCATTGACCAAAAGAGATGAACATTTAGCATCCTGCAACCGATGCACCTGGTCAGAAACAACAGAGCAAGGATAATTTTTCTTTGTTTAGGGTACTTTTGTTCTTGAATTCATCTTTTTAAAAGAATTAACCTTGCTCAAGATACAAAATTTCACTTAGGAGGAATAAATTCAAGAGATCTATTGTACAACATGGTGACTATAGTAATAGCAACGTATTGTATACATGGAAATAGCTAGGAGAGTAGATTTTAAGCGTTCCCACCACAAAAAAATAAGTATGTGAGTTAACGAATATGTTAATTAGCTCAATTTAGCCATTCCACAGTGGATACATATTTAAAAACATAATGCTGCACACCATAAATGTATACAATTTTGTCAATTAAAAAAATAAAGACAAGGGAGAAACACTAAAAATAAAGGCAATAATAAGTGGAAAAGCCAGAGAAAAAAGAACTAGCATTAACATTTACCTTGGAGACTCTTATTTTCTCAAATCTATTAAGTATCTGTAAAATTTTAAGAATGTATTTTTCCCAATGTCATGTGACTTACCTGTTTATCAAAAGCTACCCACGACGGTGCATCAGTTCCATCTCCTGTAGGAAACCTGCTATATTTAGGCTTCATCTTTTGCCCAGGAAGTGGTTGTCCACCAATTCCAGGTTTATCATCACTCACTAGCATCCTAACATTATTGCAAAAGCCCCAATGTTGGGATTTGTGGAACTTCTCCTTTCCCACCTGTGAACACATGAAACAACATAAAATAGCCAGTTACTCTTCATGACTTTTCTAATCTGTTTTAAAATGTAAACACATTTTCCCATCATTTATTTTTCCCATCACGAAATGCATATAGAATGGCAAATAATTATGAACAATCTTTATCCGTAAAGTTGTGCCACATTTTAAATTCAATTCATTTTACCAAATTCAAAACTTTGAAAAGCAATAAGAATAAACCTAATGTTCCATGCTATTTAGAACATTTAAAAATAACTACTACTGCAAGTGAACATTTAGAACATTAACTTGCTAATTGGTCTTTCCCACTTATTTGCCAAGAATGTAAACAAAAAGAAAGAAGGAAAGAAGGAAGGAAGGAAGAAAGAAAAGAGAGGAAAAAAGAAACAAACTGTACTACTTCAGGATAAAAAAATGTAACTGCTTTCCACAGAAGTCTAAACATTATTTTTACCAAAACAGAGAACAAAATCTTTTCCTCATTAAAATAAACATAACAGGAAATTCCTCAGAGCTGCCATTATCCTCCTAATTACAAAACTTTGCCTCCCTCCCACCGTTTCTGGTGGTCTAGTGAGAGAAGGAAAAGCACAGATGTGACTACCAAGGGTTGATGTGAACCATCATCAACTCTCATGCACTGCTGGTGGGAAAGTAAACTAGCACAGCCGCTCTGAGGAGTGAGTTGGCAATACCAGCAAAGTGAAAGGTATGTATGTCCTACGGCCTAGCAAGTCCACTCCTACACAACTCTCTCTTTATAATACAGAGGTCTAAGACTGCATGTATCAATATAGACAAATCTCCAAAAAATCAAGCAAGAAATATAGGTAGTTGAAGTGCACATAAAATTTGATAATTCCACATAGATAGAGCTTGAAAATATTCAAAAATATGGTATTTTTTATGGCTAATACATGCATGGAAATGATAAGCAGCAAATTCAAGATTATATAATATCCATGATAATATATTATGATATCATATCAATGAACAGCCATGTGCCCCATAACCCTGCATTAAAAATAAATACTTCAAATATAACTGAAGCCCCCTCTCAGAGTTCATGGCCCTGCCTCTTTCTCCAGAGGTAAACATTATCCTGAATTTACTGCTTTAACTTTGACACTTTGCCAGGATTGTATACAGCCGGGGCAATAGCCTCTCGCAAAGCATGATGCATTGGCAGGAAAGTCTTACAGGAGTGCCGAAAAGACCTCATTTCCCATTATGGTGAAGGCAGCCTGGAAGAATCGGAAGCCAGGGCCATGACAGCTGCCCCAGGCAGATAACAGCCCAGCAGCTCTAAGGCTGGGGGAGGAAAGCTAGAAGCAATGGTTAGGCCAGTGAGCTGTAGCCTGGCTCTGCCCCTTAGAGAATCAATTATCGCCACCTCCACCATCCCCTACTCCTCCTCACACACACTCACGCACACACACTCGTTCATACAAGCAGGTTACCCAAAGTCAGTCTCAGACCACCAGCGAACAAAGCGAAAGTTAGGCTTAATAAAACGAATGGTGGAATAATCTAGAATTTTATAATAATGTCCTTTCTTCCAAAGCAAATAACTTAAGGTTGTCACAATCTCACCTCAAACCAACAAATGTCTCTTAATCATTTACTATAGTCCTAGCTTTGTGCCAAATATACTAGTTACAATAAGCATACGAATCAGCTTCTGCACTGCAGAAGAAACCCACAATCTTGCTGAGAAACAAGATTAAGATACAGAAAACCACTAGAAAACCAGAAACAGTACAGTTACTATTTAGACTATTTACTAGGAGCTGGACCCTTTACTAAGGTTTTTATATTTTTTTTTTCATTTCACTGTCACAAAACTATTTGATCAGTGTTACTACTGCCATTTTTCAATAAGGAAACCAGGGCAGACAGAGGGAGACCAGCTTATCTGAGGTTACATAGTAACTAGTAGAGGCTGCATCTGAACCAAATTCAGGTGACCCTAAGCTCTGGTAAGTTTTCTGACCAGAGCTGTAAACTGACACATTGCAGTGGCAGTGCTGAGATTCCGTGGATAATTGGATAGTGTCTTAGGCCTGGAGGAATGGGATGAATTAGACAAGAGAGAAGCAAGCGTGTTCTGAGCAAGGTTATGAGCAATGTGTGCAGCTGAGCTGACAGTGCCAAGTGTGAGGAGCAATAGAGGGGTCAGTCTAGCAAATAGGACAAGTTCAAGTTTGGAAGGAGGATGAGATAGAGTAGACTATGTAAGGAGGTCTATATTATGGAAAGTCTCACATTTAAATAACTTAAAAGTCTCCTTCATCAGGCTGCCCGAATATTTATTAAGGCCTAATAGCAGCCAAGCCCTATTCTAGGAAGTATGGCATAAAGATTAAGTCATAGCTGGCTTCCCTTCCCCTGAGGAGCTTTCTTCAATACTTACAAGTCTCTCCTATGGATCCAAGTTTCCATCATCGTGTCCAAAAGCACTTGCTATTGTTTTTTTGTTTTTTTTTTTTTTTGAGACAGAGTCTGTGTTGCCCTGGCTAGAGTGCTGTGGCGTCATCCCAGCTCACAGCAACCTCAAACTCCTGGGCTCAAGCAATCCTTCTGCCTCAGCCTCCCAAGTAGCTGGGACTACAGGCATGCGCCACCATGCCTGGCTAATTTTTTCTATATGTTTTTAGTTGTCCAATTAATTTATTTCTATTTTTAGTAGAGATGGGGTCTCGCTCTTGCTCAGGCTGGTTTCGAACTCCTGAGCTCAAACAATCCGCCCACCTCAGCCTCCCAGAGAGCTAGGATTACAGGCGTGAGCCACCGTGCCCAGCCAGCCCTTGCTATTGTTGAAGGCCTCATTCAGTTACCTGACCCCCAGAATTCCACAATTTGTCCACATGTACCCTCCTCTTTGGTGAGACCACATCTCACAGTTTACAAGGTCTCCCGATGCTCATTCAGAGTCATGTCTCTGGTTGGGCTATACCTCTACACGAAACCCCTTTTCCCCAAGGATCAACTCACATCCCACTACATAGTCATCCATCCCACAAACATCTGGCAAGCATCTATTGGGTGCTAAGTTGTGGCAGACTCTGAGGACATGGCCTAGGGTGAGCCACAGCTCCCAATCTTGGAAGAGAAGCCAAGGACTATGGCCCTGGATTTGGCAATAGTTTCTTAGATATGACATCAAAAGCAAAAGCAACAAAAAGAAAAATAAATAAATTAGACTCCATAAAAATTAAAAATTTTTGTGCATGGAAGGACACTATCAAGAAAGTGAAAAGACAACCCAAAGAATGGAAAAAAGTATTTGGAAATCATATATCATAAGAATCTGTTATGTAGAATATATAAAGAAGTCTTACAACTCAGCAAAAACACAAACAATCCAATTTAAAAATGAGCAAAGGGGCTGGGCATAGTGGCTCACACCTGTAATCTTGGCATTTTGGGAAGCCAAGACAGGAGGATCACTTGAGGCCAGGAGTTCGAGACCAGCCTGGACAACATAGCAAGACCCAGTCTATACAAAAAATAAAAACTTAGCCAGGCATAGTGGTGCATGCCGATAGTCCCACCTACTCAGGATGCTGAGGCAGGAGGATCTCTTGAGCCCAGGGGTTCAAGGTTGCAGTGAGCTGTGATCACACCACTGCACTCCAGCCTGGGCAACATAGCAAGACCCTGTCTCTTAAACCTTTCTCCAAAGAATATATACAGATGGCTAACAAGCACATGAAAAAATGCTCAATGCCATTGGTCATTAGGGAAATGCAAATCAAAACTACAATGAGATATCACTTCATACTCACCAGAGTGGCTATAATAAAAAAAATGAAAAATAACAAATGTTGGAGAGGAATGGGAGACACTGGAATATCTCAGACATTGCTGGTGGGAATGAAAAATAGTACAGCTGCTGTGAAAAACAGTTTGGCAGTTCCTCATTAAGTTAAACTAGAATTACCATATGATCCAGCAATTCCACTTCTGGGTATATACTTAGAAGAATTGAAAACATATGTCCACAGAAAGAAAATTGTACACAAATGTTCAGAGCAGCATTATTCACGATAGCCAAAAGGTGGAAACAACTCAAATGTCCATAAGCCGATGAATGGATAAATAAAATGTGGTATATTTGTACAATGGAATATTATTCTGCCATCAAAGGGAACAGGGTACTGATACATGCTACAGCATGGATGAATCTTGAAAACATTATGCTAAATGAAAGAAGCCAGACACAAAAGGTCACATGTTGAATGATTCCATTTATATAAAAATAGGCAAAGCCACAGAGACAGAAAGCAGATTAGTGGTTGTCAGGGACTGGGGAGGAGGGAATGGGGACTGACTGTTTACTGTGTACTAGATTTCCTCTAGAGTGATGAAAATTTTCTAGAAATAGATAGCGGGGACAGCTGCACAGCATTATGAATGTACTAAATGCCACTGAACTGTGCACTTTAAATGGTTAAAATGGTAAATTTTATGCTATATATATTTTACCACAATCCAAAAAAAAAAACCCCAGCCAGTGTAAGAGTCATACACCACAAATGAGTCATGTGATGACCAAGCCCAGGGATGGGCAGAATCACGAGGCCCTCCCTGACCACCAGCCCTTCTTTATATACATATACAATGTGTACATGCCTTCATGTTCATTTTGTCTCCCCAACTAGATGACACATTTTTTAAACCCTGGGACTATGGTATGTATTTCTTCCTTTGTCCATGTCCCCTCACCATCTAACACAGCAGTCCCCAACCTTTTTGGCACCAGGGACCGGTTTCATGGGAGATAATTTTTCCACGGACTGGGGGGCAGTGGGGGGACGGTTTCTAGATGATCCAAACACATTACATTTATTGTGCACTTTATTTCTATTATTATTACATTGTAATACATAATGAAATAATTATGCAACTCGCAATAATGCAGAATCAGTGGGATCCATGAGCTTGTTTTCCTACAACTAGATGGTCCTGTGTGGGCGTGATGGGAGACAGGGACTGACAGGAGGCGGAGCTCAGGCAGTGATGGGAGCGATGGGGAGCGACTGTAAATTCAGATGAAGCTTCGCTTGCTCACTTACCGCTCACCTCCTGCTGTGTGGCCTGGTTCCTAACAGGCCACGGACCCACCGCAGATCTAACATATTGTTGCAGATACAGGAAGCCCATAAAACTTGAGTGATACATTCACTGGTTGCCAAATTGAAACTCGTGGTCTGGGTCAGGTAGGCAATAAGGAGCCATTAAAGTTTCCCAAGGGACACAGGGGCAAGATGAGGCAGCACATGTGAAGACAGATTCACTAAGACTGGGCAGGGTGGATTAGAAGGGGAGGGTCTGAATGCAAAAGACTTGTAAAGAGGCCACTACCACATCTTAATGTGAGGATCTTAAGGAAGCTGATTAAACCACAGCATGCTGATCCTTGAGCTACCAATTCCTGCACACAAACACTGGGACCACTATTTCCAGGGATGCCACCCCAGTCGATAACAGAGGATTTCAGAGGGTACTCAAGAAAGTTCATCCTTCCCTATCCTCTTCCTTTTAATTAAGGCCAGAATAAGTCTCTAGTTTGATAGCAGTAAGTTGACTACACCTCCCAAACACTTGCCTATTAAAAAAAAAGCTGGCCTCAGGCTCATACTTTTTGCAGGCATCAAATCTAAAAACACTGTTTTGTTTCCATTTTTTTTTTTCTTACCATGATCTTCCACTTACATGAAATGGTATGATTTCCATTTATGGTAGGGATATAAAGTTTCCCTCTGAAATACATTTGTTTTTTAAAAAGTGATTCAATTCGCAGAGAGGTATTAAGTAATGGATCCATTAGAAAGTAGATAGGATTTTAAAATCATGAAGGTCCCATCTAATGAATGCTACTAAAGTTTGGCAACCCGTGACCCCATGAAACAAATTCCACAGGAGTAGACAAGTTTAAAGCACAAGTGTGGTGGAGGGGGCAGAAATTGGGATAGGAAGAAAAACAGTGATCGAGGAAGCAATGTGATCCTCAGAACCTGTGTCAGGTCTCTCCATGGTGTTCAGGAGCCTGGAGCAGAACAAGGGAGGAGGCACAGGGATCGCTAGGGGACGGGCAGACATGACAAAGTGGGGAGAGGGTGAACTGAAAACACTGAGAAGGCTTTGGCCAGAAAAAGGGGTGAAGTGGTAGAATCAAGCCATAAAACTAAGCAAACAGGAGTGACTGCCTCAATTTACAATCTCCATACTGAAGGGGGCCCTGACTGCCTCTCCTCACAGTACTGGCTTGCTTGTGTCCCTGGTTAGTCAGTGACCAACAGTCTTAATCTCTCCCTCCCATGGGCTCCTTTCCATAGACACATAAAGATTCTTAGGTCTTTTACTTTTTTTTTTTTTTGAGACAGAGTCTCACTATGTTGCCCAAGTTGGTCTCGAACTCCTGGGCTCAAGTGATCCTCCCGCCTTAGCCTCCTGAGTAGCTGGGACTATAGGCATGAGCCACCATGCCCGGCTTAGTCATTCACTTCTTACAGGGGGAAAAACCTTCTTCAACCCTGAGTCCTGCTTTCATTACTGTCTTCACTCCCTCCCATCCTTCATGTTTCACAAAACAGTAGTTTGCAGTCACCGAGAGTCCTTTCTCCCCTCCATTCACTCCTGCACTCTGGATCGCCATGCTATCTCCCTTGCTAGGCCTTACCCTGCAGGACACCACACTATTATAGCGTTAGACAGGTCTAGAGCCCCCTAACTTGAGACATGAGGTTAAGAGAGTAAACAGGGGCCAGGGCCTTAGAGGTTTAAAGGACATTGGAGGCCAGGCGTGGTGGCTCATGCCTGTGATCCCAGTGCTTTGGGAGGCCAAGGTGGGAGGATCACTTGAGCCCAGGAGTTCCGAGGCTGCAGTGAGCTATAATTTTGCCACTGTATTCCAGCCTGGGCAACAGAGCAAGAACCTATCTCTAAAAATAAAAAAGAAAAGGACGTTGGATTTTGGATTTTGTTTTAAGCAGGGGATATGAAGGATCACTCTGGCCACAATACAAAGAACTGGGTATAGTGCAATATTCCAGGCAAGAAATGATGGTGGCCTAGACCGCAGTAATAAAAGTGGAGACAGTGGAAGTGATCAAATTCTGCATATATTTTCAAGGCCGAACAAAAAGGATTTACTGATAGATTAGATATGGGGTGTAGAAAAAGAGATGAGTTGTTAACGACTCCAAATATTTTGGCCTGAGCAACTGGAAGAATGAAGTTTTATGTACTAGGATGCAGAAAGGTGGGAGAGAACCTAAATGAGAGTTCTGGAGGTAGGAGGCAGACACAGGAGTCCAGAATTCTATTTGGAGCATGTTAAGTTCAAGATACTGCTCGACAAGCAAGTAGAAATGTTAACTAGCAGGTGGATATGTGAGTCTGAAGTTCAGGAAAGAGGTCAAGGCTGAATATGAAAATTTTATATATATATCAATTGATAGATGGCATTTAAGACTATAGTACTAGATTGAATGACGACAGTGTAGAAAAGAAGTCCAAGACTAAGCCTTAAAATATCCCAGTGTTAAGAGATCAGGGAGATGGGGTGGAATTAACAAAGGAGACTAAAAAGGAATCGCTAGTGAGATAGGAAGAAAACCAGGAGAGTTTAGTGTCATGAAAACTCTGTAAAGAAAGCATTTGAGGAAGGAGTGCATGATTACATGTGTTAAATGTGACTGATAAGTCATATGAAGATGAGGCTTGAGACTTGACCCCTGACTTCATAACATACTTGACAAGAATGGTTTCTGCAGAGTTATAGGGACAGAAAAATCTTGTGAATCATATGGCTCTTTGAATAGCTCTGGGTAAGGTATTGCAAATAAAAATTCTTGAGTTTCTAGTATTTATAATTTCCTTAAAATAACCCATGCCCAGAAAAATGTAAGAAATAAATAAAAGATCATCTAAACGTCATATCCTCTTAAAGTCTTCCCTAGCTGCTAGAGGCAGAACATTCTGTTCCTGCATAGATCTTCTATTAAAGTCTGGAAAGTCACCCTGTCTTTACATTTACATACTTGCCCATTGCCCCCCAGCTAAATTACCAGGGCCAGGCACAGTGCTTAGAACCCAGAATACAATAAATGTTTCTAAAAAAAATAATAGGTGAGGCCCTTGAAAGAGGCAGCAATGGTACAGATAGAAACAAAGAATCTCAAAAGGTTCATTCTTGATTCATTCATTCAACAAATGAGCCCCTATCTGTATGTCCATAATTCCTATACCGCCATTACTGTACTTAGCAGATTATATTATAGTAATCTGTTTATGTGATTGTATTTCACACTAGACTTTGTACTTTCTGAGAGTAAGGAATACAGGACCTAGCACATAGTAGGTGCTCAATTAATACTTGTTGAATGAATAGAAGAATATACACTGTGGATGATTTTCAAGCAATCAAATATCATCAGCTGATCTTTCCCTGTCCATGTTGTCTGGCTTAGATCCCCTTAAATCTAATGATTAAACATTTGGAATTCTGGGAAATAGAGAACACAACCAGGGAGTAATGGCATAAACTTGGAGCCATAAAGGATACAGCGGGAGATGTGGCACCGAAAGCCTGCTATTCCTATTCCAGCTTTGCTAATACAGGCCATGTGATCCTGGAACAGTCACTTTACTTCTCTAGAGGCCTCTAGGTTTGCAATCTCTAAAATGAGAATAATAATACTTGCTTCACGGGGCAGTGCTTAGGATCAAGTAAGAAAATATCTGTGGCTATGCCTGCCTATTAGCATTTATTATTTTCTCAAGGGAAAGACTTGGTATTGGCTTTTAGAGAGAACTGAGTTAGAGCTCCACTGAAAAAGAACCAAGTAATTCCCTTAGTATCCCTTAGCAATTACCATCCTGAGAGCTAATATGTTCTCTTCCTCACACAGATTTTACAGAACATTTCTGTAAATAATATATAACATTTTATATGACTTAGAACTTAACTTTCTATATTTGATTAAATAATTTTATAGATCTATCTCTACTTTTATGACATTGGTATTAGTAATATTTGTTTCATGAACATGTATGAATTCTTTGATTTTTCATTCCTTGGTAAACAGTCACTTTTAACACTGTTCCTCTTGGTTCCATGAAAGCAAGGCCACAGTCTGTCTTATTTCCCATTTAGCATCTAACACAGGGCCTGATAGGTACACAGTCGATTATTCTTGAACTTAAAGATACCATCTATTTTTAAGATTTATTTTTTGGCAACCCACTGTAGCAAATAGCAGACCCTATGCACATAGATTAGGGTTATAGGAATTCAAAGGAGTACACTAAGGAGTGGTAGAAGCCAGAGACAAATACATGTAGAATTTGGATCTCAAAGTGAGCCTTGAAGTATGCGCTGAATTTGGGCAGAGTAAGAAAAAAGATTTTAGAGCATGTTGAAGAACAGGGACTAGACTCAGCTAGATTCAGGGGCATTTCCTACAGGAGTAAGAAATAAAAGTTTGAAAAGTGGATGTGGAAATCAATCCATAGAGAGCCTTGAATGGCAAAATCAAATACTAAAGTTACATCTTACAGGATATGAGGCTCATTTCTACTAGTATTTCTAAAGGAGGCAGAAGCGGTGGATTGAGCCTTAAGAGCCCTCCACAAAACTAGCCCTTCCCTTGCTGGTCACCACCACTGATACAAGAGAAAGAGAAGGGGCTGGAAGAAGCAAGGGTGAAGGAGGTAGTCCTACTGTTTCGAGGGGCAGCCACCCACTGCCCCGCTCCCCATGAAAGGAACACACATAATTGCTATGAACTCTTGTCAGCACATCTTGGTCCAGCTAGTAATAATGACTAAGAACACCATATGACAAGACCTTTTTATTTTAAACATTAAAATCCACCAACGCCAGCAGAGCTGTACAGGAGAAGCGTGCTGGGCCATAAAATCCACCAATGCTATGAAAATTGAGGAAAAACCAAAACATGTAAAATTCAGAATATAATTCATTCAATCAAGTCCCTGCTAAATTGATGAGCCAATGCTCTACCCAAAGAATATTAGTCAGATTTTTATTAAATATTTCCAATTCTCTTGCTAAATAAAATCAAATCAGCCAGACCTAATTCTTAAAAAGAATGCTTTTAGCACGAAAGGAACTATTACTAAAACCTCTCCACACCCCTTGGCTTGTGAGTTGTGAATTCACACATTCGATCTCAAAACAACAAAACACGCACACTTTTTAAAAGTTCAGTAACACCAATTGCTATTGTTATTCTAATCAACATAGCATGCAAAATTCCATTTTTGTACTATTAGAGCATTAACTTGAAATTTCAATTCAGAATTCTATACCTTAGAAGCTAATACCGTGAGGATTTGTTTGGTGTGATGTAATAGTCCAGACAGCACCTGTTTCAAATTTGCTCCTCCCACCACCCCTCTGCCCCACACACACACACAAGCTTGAGATTTGGCACTATAACCTCTTAGGATTGCATGGCAACCTGCCCTTTGCCCTACTGACTGTGAATTGGTCCTCAGTCCAAGGAAATTAGGCAAATATCTTAGCAAATCATAATAAAGTCAAGAATATACTAGCCCCAGATCAGCACTCCTTGGCATCTCAACTCCCTGGTTCTTATTCCATTTATGACATAATGAAAGGCAGCTGCCAAATCTAGACTCTGCTTCACATCAAATGAATAGTTGATACCACCACCCCTTCCTTGTTGCTAAAGATTAGAAGAGCATGGCCGGGTGCGGTGGCTCACGCCTGTAATCCTAGCACTCTGGGAGGCCGAGGCGGGTGGATCATTTGAGCTCAGGAGTTCGAGACCAGCCTGAGCAAGAGCAAGACCTCATCTCTACTAAAAATAGAAAGAAATTAATTGAACAACTAAAAATATATAGAAAAAACTAGCCGGGCATGGTGGCGCATGCCTGTAGTCCCAGCTACTTGGGAGGTTGAGGCAGAAGGATCACCTGAGCCCAGGAGTTTGAGGTTACTGTGAGCTAGGCTGACACCACGGCACTCTAGCCTGGGCAACAGAGTGAGACCCTGTCTCGGAAAAAAAAAAAAAAAAAAAAGATTAGAAGAGCAATTTTGTCACATGCTTGGGTTGATTAATGAATAATCAATAAGTTACTAGGGCCACTACAGAAACTGTATAGCTAACCCAAACTGAGAAGCAGGCTATGGTCCTCAGCGTAAGGAGTTGTTGATCTGTTTATAATGTCCATTTCACAGCTCCGGCACATCAGAGTCTCTTGTTTCTATCCAGGCTGCATTCCAAATCCCAGATGCTTGACAACCCCATGGCAAAGGCAGGAAGAGCGAGGTGCTTAGTAAGAACCTGAGAGCTCACTAGGACCAGCATGAGCTAGAAGCCTATCTTTGCAGATGTGAATATCATCCCTGTTGCCTTAATAGCTAACACCTGCAGCACTGTTCTAAGTGCTTTAGAAGCATTAAACTCACTTAATCATTGTGGGTATCAGAGGCTGGGGAGGGTGGGGGAGGATGGGGAGAGGATGGTCAACAGATACAAAATTACAGCTACGTAGGAGGAATGAGTTCTGGTGTTCTGCAGCACTATAGAGTGCATATGGTTAACTATAATTTATTGTGTATTTTCAAAAAGCTGCAAGAGAGGATTTTGAATGTTCACAAAAAACAAATGATAAATCTTTGAGGTGACAGATAGGCTAATTACCCTGATTTGATCATTACACATTGTATACACATATCAAAATATCACTCTATATCCCGTAAGTATGTACAATAAAAAAGAGAAAATCTAATGGAAAAATAAGCAATAGATCTGAAAAGGCACTTCACAAAAAAGGAAATAGAAATAGGTAATAAACATACTAAAATATGGTCAACCTCATTAATAAATAATAGATGCAAATTGTTAAAAAAAAAAACCCTTAATTCTCAGAGAAAATCTCTGAATATGCTGTATCATTATCTCTATTTTATAGATGGGGATTCTGAGGCAGAGAGAGTTTAAGTCATTTGCCCACGGTCACTCAATTAGTGCAAACCCAACACCAGAGCTCTTAAGCATTAGGTTTCACATTCTTTGCTCCCTCTTGGAGAAAAGTAATAGACCTCCCCTTGTTTAAGTCATCAGAATTGAATCGTTACTTTTTTTTTTTTGAGACAGAGTCTCGCTTTGTTGCCCTGGCTACAGTGAGTGCCGTGGCATTAGCCTAGCTCACAGCAACCTCAAACTCCTGGGCTCAAGCAATCCTTCTGCCTCAGCCTCCCGAGTAGCTGGGACTACAGGCATGCGCCACCATGCCCGGCTAGTTTTTTCTATATATTTTTAGTTGTTCAATTAATTTCTTTCTATTTTTAGTAGAGATGAGGTCTTGCTCTTGCTCAGGCTGGTCTTGAACTCCTGACCTTGAGCAATCCACCCGCCTGGGCCTCCCAGAGTGCTAGGATTACAGGCGTGAGCCACCACGCCCGGCCTGATTTGTTACTTTTGCTTTTGGCAAAAGTAACCACCATGACCCAGAAGGAAGGAAACAGATCAAATAATTAGATCTAGACTCAATGCCTTAAGAGCAGGGCAGGTATTAGAAGAGGGTACTGTAGAAATCCCACTAAATCCACAGGCAATTATTGGAAATTGGAGGACTGAAGAGAGCCACTCAGTATTTAATATTTCAATAAACATGAACAACATTTAGTTTTCTAATTACTCTTTGAGGTTAATGGAAAATCTGACATAGAATTATCTAAAACTATCATTCTTAGATATTCCTGGTTGATCAGGTTCTGGCCTAGTTTGCTTCTGTTCTGTAAATAGTGTGGTTTTTGTTCTCCCTTCATATCTCATTTATTTTAGATATTTACTTTCTCTTTTCTTCTTTTCTGTCTTTTATGGAGAAGAAAAAATCATTCAGCAGATACTGTGACCCTCCCAACAGAAAATAACAAAATTGCCTCAGGTATAGTGGGATCTTAGAGCTCATGACCATAAGAGCATGAAAGCTATCATTACTTATTAATAAAGCTAAATCACTCAAAAAGTAACCCCAAATGTGCAAATAAAAAAGCTATGTCAAGGAAAACTTCAAACATTTTAAGCTATTAATAATTTTCCTCTTTCCAAACCTAACTTTGGAAATGTGTTGTGCTCGTGATTCTTAACCATCAACTTGGTAGAGTAGGAGACTAAGAGACAGGGCTGATACTGGATGCAGGGTCTTGAAGATCAGGTGCAGGTGTTAAAATAACCAAGTCTTAAACAGAAGTTAACTAGAGGGGCTGATAACCACAGATAATAACTGGCCTCGACCAGCTGGTCAGCTATCCCTGCCACCTTACAAGAACTTTGGCTAATTACAATATCATTTACATTGTAGTTTTAAAATTTTTTCACCCTTGAAATCAACATGACAGTTCTCAGATAGCCATATAAAGTATGAAAATGGGAAGGAACCCAATTCTAGGAATTACTACCCAAACTGTTAGTAAAAGCCAACCCTTTGGCCTTAAATAGTCCTCCCCTCAATTAGTAAGACTGAAAAAGATCTAAGACCACTTCCTCCTCATGCAATTGCTCTCTTTTGAGCCTGCTCACTCTCTTCCCTAAGAGTATACTTTCACTTTCAATAAAGCTTTTGCTTGCTTGGCTTACATGAGGCATCCTGAAATTCTTTTCCCAACTAATGCCAAGAACTTGGAAAAACCTCCACTCAGAGGCAGGTAATAAACTCAATATAACAATAAGATTGATTTTATATATTTAATAATGTATTTAAATCAATAGTGTGGAAAATAAAATTTAAATCAATAAGATCTAGAAAGATGTGCAGCACCTTTCCCACAAGACTGATTTTTTTCCCTCTAAATAATTCAACTCAAGGCAGCAATCAATAAATAGAATTTTACAGATTTTCCCCAAAGTCAGTTAAAATCACTGGCTTGTTTGTAGCTGATTGGTACATCCATTCCCAAATTCCTTCTCCATTGCCGGTCTCCATTTAAAAACTCCAGAAAAAGCTAAATACTACACTTGTTTCCTTAACTTCTTTTTCTGGGATTCTAGAAAAGGGTTTTGCTCTCTTGAGCCAAGGGACAGATGCATGTCATGCTTTCACTCATTCACTTCTTCTTGTCTTGAGATGTGTACATGATGCCTGGAACTGCAAAAAGCCTCTTGGGATCATAGGTGGGAAGGTGGGGAGGGTTGCAGAGATGCTGGCTGAGACAAAGTTGAACCTCTAAACACGTGCCAGCAGCCCCCTACCTCCAGACTTCCTGCTTGGTGGGAAAAAAAAATCCCTGCTTGTTTAAGCCTCTATTGGTCAGGTATTCCATTACTTGCAGTAGAAAGCATTACAAACTAATGCATGCAGTCTCTAAAAGATATCCTTTAATTTTTTAACAGAATAAGATTATTAAGCGATCTAAAGGGTAATTTTCTTTACACATTGGGAAAAATAAAGAAGACAAAGAAAAACTTTGACAAAGAAAAATAAAGTGGGAGGAATCACTGAACCTGATATTAAGATTTATTCTACAGCTACAGTAATAAAAACAGTGTGACAATGGCAGAGGGATAGACAGAGATCAATGGAACAGAATAAAAAAACAGAAAGTGACCCACAGAAATATGCTCAAATGATTTTTCACAAAGATGCAAAAGCAATTCAATGGAAAAATATCTTTTACAACAGATGGTGCTGGAACAACTGGGCATCCACAGGCCAGAAAAATTAATCACGACCTAAATCTCATGCCTTATATAAAAATTAACTCAAAATAGATCACAGACTTAAATATAAAATTTAAAACTATAAAACTTTTAGAAAAAAGAAACACGGGAGAGAATCTTCAGGATCTAGGGGTAGGCAGAGAGTTCTTAGACTTGACACAAAAAGCATAATCCACAAAAGGAAAAATTGATAAATTGGACCTCATCAAAATTGGAAACTTTTGCTTTGCAAAAGACACTGTTAACATGATGAAAAGACAAGCCATCGACTGAGAGAAAACATGTACAAACCACGTCTCAAAGGACTGGTATTTACAATGTATAAATAATCTCAAAACTTAGTAAAAAATAATCCAATTAGAAATGGGCAAAAGACATAAACAAACATTTCACCAAGGTGTATATACAGATGGCAAATAAGCACATGAAAAGTTATTCAACTCATTAACCATCAGAAAAATGCCAATTAAACTCACAATGAGATATCACTACACACCTATCAGACAGCTAAAAGAAAAAAGTGACAACACCAATTTAAAAATTTTTTTTAAATAAAATAAAATGATAATCCATAAAAATGTAGGCTCCATGAAAATAGTAATTTTTGTCCTTTTTGTTCTCTGCTATGTATCCAGTACCTACAATAGTTCCTGGCACATCTTAGTCTATAAATATCTCTTGAATGAATGAATGAATGAATGAATATGAAGGGCTGTGTGGCAACACTGAATGTGTTTCTTACATGGTATTAAGTAAATAAAGCAAGATATAAAATTTTTAAAAATCTAATGACAACACTAAATGCTGACCAGGGTAGGAAGAAACTAGATTACTCATATGTTGTTTTTGGAAATGTAAAACAGGAATTTTCTCTCAAAAATAGTTTGATAGTTTTTTTTTAATAAAATCAAACATGTCAATTATCATATGACACAGCAATTGCACTCTTGGGCTTCTATCCCAGAGAAATGAAAATGAATGTGCACATAAAAAACTGTACATGAATGCTCATAGCAGTTTTATTCACAATAGCTAAAAACTAGAAATGGCCCAGATGTCCTTTAACAGGCAAATGAATACAGAAACTGTGGTACATACATGGAATACCACTCAGCAATAAAAATGAATGAACAATTGATACGTGCAACAGCCCAGATAAATCTCCAGGGAATTATACCAAATTGGAAAAAAGACAATTCCAAATGGTACATACCTTATGATTCCACTTATATGATATTTTTGAAGTAACAAAATATTAGAAATGGAGAACAGATTAGTTGTTGCTGGGGTGAGGGCTGGTGGGAGGCAGGGGAGTTGGTGGGAGGGAGGGAGGTCTGGCTATGAAAGGACAATAGGCCTCTCTATTATTTCTTATGTGAATCTACATGTGTGTTTACGATTGTCTCAATAAAAATTTAATTTAAAAAAAGGAAAGAGAAGGTCACTTTCCTTGATCACCGAGAGAGGTTCCACTCAGGTGTCTTTTATAAAGTATTAGGTATGAACATGAACACAGCTGTGCAACAAATGACTGAACTCTAACAGAAATAATATAGAAATAGTCTTGTAAATGATAAAACAAACTGCTTCAATCTGATAGAGCAGTCTGTTTCAATTACCAGACTCAAGTGAAGAGAAAAAAAAAAGTAGTCTAAATTATGGCTGAAACCATGCGATTGACCCAACCTCCCCGAAAATCTAGCAGTTTTGACCATTTCCTCCTTTGAGATGCCAAATACATTGTTAGGAAAACAAAGAATTTATTTGGCCTTCAACTAGGCAGGCTGGTCATTTTGTCGCAATGGAGTTGCCAGGAAGAATTTGAGCACCCTGCGTCCTGTGTAACACAGAAGTAAAAATGCTCACCTCTCACTTCCCTTTGTTTTATGGAATCTCTCCTCCCCAGGAAGTTTGCTCAGCCCTTTCTGCAACTGTAGAAACAGAATAAACTCCTCCAGGAAATGGCCCAAGAAATCCCTTTACATTTGCACTATTAGTATAGCTGGAATCTATTGTCAGGAGACTCGTCTCCTAAGGAGTCCTGACTGATGAATGCGTATAGAAAAATCTGCTGCTTCCAGAAAAAGCCAAACTGGATGTCAATAAGGAAGAGAGAAATGTCCCTCAGCATGGCACAATAGGCCACAGAGAGGCTTTGAGTCACAACTTGTATAGGGACATCTGCATGCTGCCCTGTCCACTTTGTATAAACTATATATCCTGAGAGGCTTATAGCCTATTTAAGCCACAAAAGCAAATGACTTTCATCCTCCTTTATATTCACCGTTGCTAAAATAAGAATTATTTTGTTCCACAGCAGCAGTGGAAGACATAAGTGAGAAGCTAATTCCAGAGATGATTCTCGCAAGCTATGTTTATCCCCATCTAGGTTCTAACCACGGTTGCTGCAGGTAGAATCACAAGTTGCAAAGAACAATATTGTTGGACTCTTTTACAGTGATGATATACTCACGTGTAGAGGGGGCAAGGGACAGTCATCTATTAAGGGCCTGTCTTGTGCACAGAAGGTGCGAGAACATGGAGGGCAACACAAAAAGCAGGCAATCACAGTTTCTCAGCCAGCTTAGACTGCCATGATCACACATAAAGAATGCAAACCACAACACAGGAGATAAAGCAGTAAATGAGTGGTGTGGATGATATGAGCATTTGGAGTTATGTAGATGGAGAGAGAGTTGGTTTCTTGTTGAGATGATCAGGGAAGGCTGTAATGAGGATGGGGGATTAGAGCCAAATTTTGAGGGAATCTAGGATCTAGATGGGAAGAGGAAGAGGAATGAGGATTCTGTCAGGGAAGGGGACAAACAAACTAATAATAGAGTGGAAAAGTCCAAAATATATTCACAGGACAGACAATGAGCTGGTTTAACTAGAATATTAGGCTTGTTTTCCATTATGGAAAAAAAGATTGTTTAGGAAGAAACTATTGTTGGAATCTTTTCCAATGATGATATATTCATGTGTTCCTTGTATAATTTAAAAACACAGGCCAGACACAGTTGCTCACACCTGTAATCCTAGCATTCTGGGAGGCCAAGGTGGGAGGATCACTTGAGACCAAGAGTTCAAAACCAGCCTAAGCAAGAGCAAGACTCCATCTCTACAAAACAAATAGAAAAATTAGCCAGGAGTAGTGGTGCACGCCTATAGTCCCAGCTACTCAGGAGGCTGAGGCAGGAAAATCCCTTGAGCCCAGGAGTTTGAGGTTGCAGTGAGCTATGATGAAGCCACTGCACTCTAGCCCGGGAAACAGAGAGAGACTATCTCAAAAAAAAAAAAAACCAAATAAATAAAATAAAAATAAAAACAAAAAATTTTAAAGAAAGGGATACTAAAACTGAGGAGAGCATGCAGATTCATAGGTATTAAGTCTGTGGCTGGTGTGGCAGACAAAGTTTGTTGGTTCCTAACATTTATTAACCCTCTTTTCCCTTTCTCGCACCTCTTGTAGCAAAGGATAGTCATGTGACTCAATTTTATAAAATAAGATGGACAGAGGGAACCTACTGGGGGGATTCCTGGGAAACATTTTATTTTATGATATAAGAAGAGCTGTTTCCCCTCCCTCTCCTTTCTGCTTGTCTTGAACATGGTTGTGCATAGTTGTGATGACTGGAACTGAGGCAACCATTTTGCAACCATCAGGTCATGAGCCTAAGAAAGAAAAGCCGATATTCTGAAGATGGTGGAATGGAGAAATAAAAAGAACCTGACTCCTTTATGACATTAATAAACTACTTCTAAACCTGAAACTGCTGCACCTCTAGATTTCTTACGATGCAAGACAATTAATTTGGCTTAAATCACTGTTAGTCAGGTATTCTGTTACTTATAGCCAAATGTAACCTAGGTGACAGAGCTATAAAGTTCAGCACAGAATGCAAAGTGGCCAATTAGGTGTTTGATCCCTAAACAGGCAAAGTGACTCTAATTTCTGAACCCCAGATTAACATTTAGAAATAGCAATGGAATGTTATGTCTTTTCCAAAGTATGAATGGCAGCTTCAAGAAGTGGCCAATCTGGCCAGGCACGGTGACTCACGCCTGTAATCCTAGCCCTCTGGGAGGCCGAGGCGGGCAGATTGTTTGAGTTCGAAACCAGCCTGGGCAAGAGCGAGACCCCGTCTCTACTAAAAATAGAAAGAAATTAATCGGACAACTAAAAATATATAGAAAAAATTAGTCGGGCATGGTGGCACATGCCTGTAGTCCCAGCTACTAGGGGAGGCTAGGGCAGTAGGATCACCTGAGCCCAGGAGTTTGAGGTTGCTGTGAGCTAGGATGATGCCACAGCACTCTAGCCTGGGCAACACAGTAAGACTCTGTCTCAAAAAAAAAAAAACAGAAGTGGCCAATCTGAAATAATGTAATTTCAAGGATATTTCTCTAGTTACTGGGAACAAAGTGGCAGAATTCTTTAAATGAAAACTTTCCTGTGATCTATTGTTTTGTATGTATGCCCAGCAAAGCCCCCCACTGCCAACTCCTTTCTTTGCTTTTTTTTTTTTTTTTTTTTGAGACAGAGTCTCACTCTGTTGCCCGGGTTAGAGTGAGTGCCGTGGCATCAGCCTAGCTCACAGCAACTTCAAACTCCTGGGCTCAAGCCATCCTCAGCCTCCCTAGTAGCTGGGACTACAGGCATGCGCCACCATGCCTGGCTAATTTTTTTATAAATATATATTTTTAGTTTTCCACCTAATTTCTTTCGATTTCTTTAGTAGAGACGGGGTCTCGCTCTTGCTCAGCCTGGTCTCGAACTCCTGAGCTCAAACGATCCACCCGCCTCGGCCTCCCAGAGTGCTAGGATTACAGGCATGAGCCACCATGCCCACTCTTTGCTATTTTTTTATTTACTAACTTTATTGAGATATAACTTCTATATCATAAAGTTCACCCATTTAAAATGTACAATCCAATGGAGTTTGGTGTTATTACAGAGTTGTGCAATCATTACCGTAATCTAACTTTAGAACACGTTCATCATCCCAAAATGAAACCCTATACCCATTAGCAGTCACTCCTCATTTCTTCCCTTTCCCCACACAGCTCTAGGCAACCACTAATCTGCTTTCTATCTCTACAGATTTGTGTATTCTGCACATTTCACATAAGTGGGATCATACAATATGCAGTCTTTTGTATGAAATATAGTATTTAACATAATGCTTTTGAGGTTCATCCAGGTGTAGTATGTATCAGTACTTCATTCTTTTTATGGCTGAATAAAATATTATTCATTGTATGGATATACCACATTTTGTTTATCCATTCATCAGTTGATAGATATTTGGGTTGTTTCCCATTTTTGCTATTATGAACAATGCTATCATGAACATACATGTACAGGTTTTTATGTAGGCATATGTTTCCTTTTCTCTTGGGTATATATCTAGGAGTGCTGTGTTATACAGTGACTCTATGTTTAACCATTGAGGAAACTGCCAGACTGTTTTCCACAGCAGAGGCACCATTTTACATTCCTACCAGCAACATATGAGGGTTCCAGTTTCTCCACATTCTTGCTGACACTTGTTATTATCTGTCTTTTTTGTCATGGCCATCCTAAGAGGTGTGAAGTGATATCTCACTGTGGTTTTAATTTGTATTTATCTAATTACTGATGATATTGAGTGTCCTTTAATGTGCTTATTAGCTATTTATATATTTTCTTTGAAGAAATGTATATTCAGACCCTTCACTCATTTTTTAAATGGATTATTTGTCTTCACAAATATTTCCTCCCACATTGTGGGTTGCCTTTTCACTTTTTTCATGGTGTTCTTGAAGCACAACTTTGGCTATTTATTGCAGCATTATTTGTAATAGCAAAAGACTGGAAATAATGCAACTATACATCAAAAGGGTATGAGTTAAACAAACTATTTTAAGTCCACACAATGGAGTACTATGTAGCTGTGAAAAGGAGTGATGAATAGCTGTACATACTACCATGAAGTGATCCTCAAGATACACTGTTAAAATGAAAAAAGGAAGGTGCAAGAAAATATATAGGGTATGCTACCATTTATTTAATAAAATATATTTAAAAATTTTTTGTTTTAAAAACCAAAAAGAAGGAGAAGGAGAAGTAGGTGGAGAGGAGGAAGAAGGGGAAAGATAAATCCAAACTAAATAGTTTTTTTTTTTAAGTGACTTATGGAAGGAGGGAGAGAACAAGATTTAAGGGACAGGATAAAAGCTAGACTTCTCTGAAAGTACCTTACTTTGCTAACTTGACGTTGAAACCACACAAATGTTTTACATTATAATGAAAAAAAGTTTTAAGAATCAAAAGTACAATGAAACAAATGAAATTAACCAGATATTAAGTTGGTGACTTAACCATACTGCCAGCAATCATTTAAATGAAATCAAAACCCAGTGATTTGACAGTAAATTCTCAGTGGGATATACCCTAACAACAGAAAGAACTCTTGAACTATTTCAAACCTCAAATTATTGATGATAATATCATTATTAATCAAAAATTAAATGGATATATATTTTTATTTATGATAGGATAAAGCAAGTAAGTAATTTTGCTAATGTCCTTATAAATCAAGATTTTCCATGTAAGTAAAAGATAAATATAAAATCAAAAAAGTTAAATAAAAACCTTATAATCCCTAATTTGCATTGGAAATATCAGTTTGAACTCATGTTGTATTTTATCTTTAAAAATATACACATATTTTCTAGCCTTGTTTTAAGAGAATGAAAATTCAAGCCACAGACTAGGAGAAAATATATGTATATTTCTCCCATATATTCAAAAATGGACTTGTATCCAGAATACATAAAAAAAAACTTTTAAAACTCAACAGGTTGGAAACAACCCAATTAAAAACAAGTAAAAGACATGAACAGACGTTTCACCAAGGAAAGATATATGGACGGCAAATAAGCACAAAAAAAAGATGTTCTACATCATAGCCATTAGGGAAAAAAAATTAAAATCAAGATAAGATACCACTATATGCCTATTAAAATGGCTAAAATCCAAAACACTGACAATGCCAATTGTTCACATGGGTTTGGAATAACAGGAATTCTCAGTCATTGTTGGTGGGAATGCAAAATGACAATTTCTTATAAAGTTAAACACACACCTCCCGTAAGGCCAGTTCCGAATTTATGTGAAAGTATCCTGCCATTCATAGGAAAGCAATGACCATTTTGCTGCAGTTTTCAACTTCTCATATGTGTAAGCAAAGCTTTCCTTGTTTAACAGGTATCAAAAAGAAGGTCAGAAATCTTCTCATTTCAGTTGAAAATGAAATTTATATGGGCCTGATCTCAAGTTTAACCCAGAATTCAGTATGTGGAAAAATACAAGCACAGGTTTCACACTGGAGAAGTAAATTTTATTCTTTATTTTTAGTTTTTAAAAAATAAGATTCTCGTGTATATATAGGTCTATAAAGATATCAAGATTATAATTTTGCAACTGCCTGTATTTAAGCCTGATTGTGTCAGTCAGTAAAAGAACTTAATTTTTAAGTCTTGTATAAAATTGTATCTTAGGTTATATTTTTATTCATATTGCTTTGTCATATGCTTTTAGTAGCTTTACTAATTAACATTGTCAATATATTTTTATATTATAAGTAGCATTAATTAAAATGAATTTATAACCTTTATCTAAATTAAATCAACCGAACCTACTTTTTGAAAAATTGAATCCCATCTCGGATATAAACAGAAATAATAATTTTGAATTATTTAACAAAATTGTATTATACTGACTTACGAGTTTTTTTAATCTATGAAAAGACAAGAAAGGAAAAGAAAGAAAGGTGAAGGAAAGACAGGTAAGCTAACTGTTTTTTTTCTCAAAAAAGCTGGCTAAAAGTCATTTTTAGTTTTAAACAGGGGAGAAAACTACTCTTGCTCATACCGTATACTATATATCATTCCTCACTAGCACCGTCTACAGTAGAAACTACGGGAAGACTTTTAGGTCTACTTAGATAAGATAAAAAGAAAAAAAAATCAAGTAGAAAATTTCACCATAAGAAAAGACAAATGGAAGTTTCCTCTACTACATTCCCACTTGCTTTAGAGTTGATACCCTTTGTGGGAAAAAGAAAGAGTAGGTGAATAAGTTGGCTGAAATCAACACATCCACAGAAAACTATTGTCCTTTTTACTCCAAAAAGACAAGTAATACCAGATTATTATATCTACAACTCACAGATGACAGATTATGCTAATGTACCATGGATTGTAGATATAATTTTTATGAAGGAGTTCCCCATGACCTGAAAATCATTTCAAAGATTCCTCCAGGGTAAAAAGATTGAGATTTGGGGTGACAAAAATGTCTTGAGACTAGTCAGAGGTGATAGTTGTACAACACTGTGAATGTACTAAATGCCACTGAATTGTATACTTTTTAAATGGTCAGTGGTAAATTTTATGTTCCGTGAACTTTATTTCAAAAAATTTAAAAGAAAAAGATTGAGAAAAGCTGAGTAGGCTTCCTGAAGGGTGAGAGACTAGATCCAACCTTGAAAGACATTGAAGATCTGAATTCAAAATACTGAGGCAAGAATTGATGGAGGTGACTCTAAAGATAGAGTGGTTTTCAGACACTGTGCAACCACAGTAAGTTATATTTTAGTGCAGCCCAATTCACATACATATATGTGCATGAGTGCACATGCACGCACAAAACAGAAACAAAAGTTTGTGAAACAACATTAACTCATCCCAAGCATTTTTTATTCTATTCCACTCTATTCTTTTCTTTCTACATTTTTCCTTTTTAAAAAAATGCTGACCATAATTCACTAAATTCTTATTTTATTTTACTACTGTGTATTCAAATAATTTTTCTTTCTTCTTAAGGAAGCCTTTGCTTCACTATAAATTAGATGATGGGCTATTTACAACAAACCCTCCTAAGATGGTACAGCAAGGTAGCTTCATAAAAAGCAGAGAGAATAAGCTCCTCATTATTCATTAGAGGCATTCAGGATCAGCTACACAACCATCTGTCCAAAATGCTGTAGAAAGAATTTCTGGCTCTGGCTGGAAATGTCCCTTTTAACTTTAATATCCTATCATTTTGACAATACACCCGAGATTCTCTTGCTCAATACAAATTCAGCACGTAAATTGTTGGAAAAAGATACTGTGTATCTGGAATTTAGTTATGATCTTTCCCTAAGGTTTTCAATTCGTATCAAAGTAATTTTAATGTCATCGGTGGTACAAATGCTCATATTTTAGAAAGCACAATACTTTTTGTATTTCAGAGATAGAAATATAGGTTGCACATCACTTACCTGTGAACAGAAATCAATCTATTGTTCATGACTGACAACTGGAAGCTAAATTAGTTCCTTTTTAATTTCTATGAAAAAGCAGTAAACATTAGCTCATGTCATAATTTTAAATCCAAACAGCCAAGTAATTATGCTATCTACAGGAGGCCAAGGTTTTTCACTTGGTAATTTAATTCAGCAAGCTGGGAGGAGGGTGGGGATTAAAAGGACAGATATGGCTCTACTGACTTTCTGACTGTTCTATGCCATAAAGCATCCAATCTAATACAAGTTTTTTAAATAATATTAATTTTTTGGCTACACATAGCACATTTAGTACCAAGATTAGTGCAACAATTTTTTAGATGCGGCCACCTAATTTGGGTTCCATACTAGGAGACTCAGTAAATAAATACTTATTTGTTAATGACAGCCCAAGGAATCTAATAAGTATACTGTCATTTTCTAGTTCACTCACACATATACACACACACACACACACACACACACACACACTTCCAGTGGTCTCAGGCATAAATTAAATGAATAATTATTTTAAACACACTCATCAATCAAGAAACAGACCCATGCATAAATTATGCTTGATTTACGACAAAGGCGGATTTGCAGAGAAATGGAGAAAGAATGGCCTTTTCCAAAAATGTTCCTCAGTCAACTGAATATCCATATGGGGAAAAAAAACAACAACCTGACTCCTATCTCCTTTTATACGTACACACACACAGACACATACACACAAAGGTATTCTAGTTAGACTGTAGTTATAAATGTGAAAGGTTAAAACAAAGTTTCTAGAAGATAACATGGGAAATATCTTCATGTCTTTGTTGTAAGTAACTATTTCTAAAATAGTAAACAAAAAGCAGTAACCTAAAGGAAAAATTATTCATCATAAACACCATTAAAAAAGTGAAACGGCAAACCATAGACCAGAAGATATCCAAAATTTACATAGAACTCCTACAAATTACTAAGAAATGGGCAGGCAACCCAGTAGAAATTTAGACAAGAGACAAGCAGGCCCTACACAAAAGAGTAATGCCCAATAAATGGCCATCCAAATGACCAATAAATGTGTAAAACATGCTCAATTTCATCAGAAATCAGGGAAGTGAAGATTAAAATTACAAAGAATTGCACTATAGCCACCCACCAAAATATCTTAAATGTAAAAGACTAACAATATCAAGTGTTAGAAAAGAATATGGAGCAACAGGAACATAAAATGCTGGTGGGAATTTAAATTGGTATAATTACCTGGACAGCATCTACTAATGCTAAACATATGAATAGGATATGATCTAGCTAGCAATCGTAACAAAAGATATGAACAAGAATGGTCACAGCAAAACTATTCTTAACAACCCCAAACAAGCCAAATATCTATCAAGAATATAATGTGTATAAATGATGTCAAATTCATACAAAATGTGATACTACAGAGCAATGAAAATGTCCAAACTACCTCTACAGACAGCCACATGGACAACTCTCACAAACATAATGTTGAGTTAAAAAAGCCAGTCACAAAAGAATAAACACTGAACATTTCCTCTGATAAAAAGTTCAAAAGCAAGCAAAACCTATTATAGTGATAGAAGCCAGATAGTGGTTACATTTGGAGAGTAGGGAAGGGGTAATGAACAGAAAGAGTCAGAGGTAGAGTTGCCAAATAAAATACAGGATGCTCAGTTAAATCTGAATTTCAGATAAATAACAAATAATCCTTTAGCATAAATAGGTTCTATGCAATATTTGGGACATGTATTTTTTTTTTTTTTTTGAGACAGAGTCTCACTCTGTTGCCCTGGCTAGAGTGAGTGCCGTGGCATCAGCCTAGCTCACAGCAACCTCAAACTCCTGGGCTCAAGCGATCCTCCAGCTTCAGCCTCCCGAGTAGCTGGGACTACAGGCATGCGCCACCATGCCCGGCTAATTTTTTTTTTTTATATATATTTTTAGTTGTCCAATTAATTTCTTTCTATTTTTAGTAGAGATGGGGTCTCGCTCTTGCTCAGGCTGGTTTCCAACTCCTGAGCTCAAACAATCCGCCCGCCTCGGCCTCCCAGAGAGCTAGGATTACAGGCGTGAGCCACCCTGCCCGGCCTGTATTTTTTTTTTATTTGCTAAATCTGGCAACCCTAGTCAGGGAGAATGCTGACTAGAAATATTCTATTTCTTGATGTTCATTTTGTGATCATCCATTGTGCATTTTTCTGTACATGTGTTGTACTTCAATAAAAAATGATTTTTTTTAAAAAGCAAAAGTACACTGAGTACAACCTTACAGATTTTAAAATATGTCATCCAACCACTGTTTTTCCTTCCCACCCTTAATCATGACATGTGAGAGCCGTGATACTTCTGCAGGAGGTGGGCATCTACCCATCAGCCAAGAAATACACAAACCAGTGTTTAGAGTTTGGCTGACCAGCCAACTGTGGGGGTCAGAGTCCGGTGGCCTGAAGCTACAAAGAAAACGGGTACTTGAGGGCCAATATCTTGGGTATGGACACTGTTCAGATTCCATGAAGTCAAATACTTCCATCTCGGAAGCCCGGTGGCTCACGCCTGTAATCCCAACACTCTAGGAGGCCAAGGCAGGAGGATTGCTTGAGGGCAGGAGTTCCAGATCACCCTGAGCACCAGCCAGACGCCATCTCTACTAAAAATAGAAAAAATTAGCCGGGCATGGTGGCGCATGCCTGTAGTCCCAGCCACTCGGAAGGCTGAGGCGGGAGGATCGCTTGAGCCCAGGAGTTTGAGGTTGCTGTGAGCTAGGCTGACACCACAGCAGTCTAGCCCACGTGACAGAGCGATACTCTGTCAAGAAAAAAAAACAAAACACCCCAAAAACTTCAATTAGCTGCCTCCCTGCTTTTTTTTTTTCAGCATATTATGGGGGTACAGATGTTTAGGTTACGTATGTTGCTCTTGCCCCCCCCGCCCCCCTCCCCCCCAAGTCCGAGTTTCAAATATGTCCATCCTTCGGGGGTGGTGCACATTGCACTCTTTGTGTATGCAAATACCCGTCCCCTCCTCCCTCCTCCCCCCTCCCCCCTGCCCAACATCCAATAGATGAGCAACAATGGTGATATAGCACCTCTTGTATACTCCTGGATAGAGCTGGAACGCCTTCTACTAAGTGAGGTATCCCAAGAACAGAAAGACAAGCACCACATGTACTCACCATCAAATTGGTATTAACCGATCAACACATAAATCCACATATAAGAATACCATCTGCCTGCTTTTAAACTTATCAGAGGTTTACAGAAATGCCTTGAGTGGCTGCATCTAATTCCTTTCCATGGGTGTATTACCTACCTTCGCCTGCAGACACAACTGGCAAACCCAAGTAAGGAGTAGTAACCAGTGCAAATAAAAGCCTGACTCATTTTCCTGCTGTTGTTTAAATTAAGGTGCTATTTACTGGCAAAAGTTCTTTAACCCTCAGGGGTTTTCATGTTGTTGTGTTGTGTTGTTTTGTTTAGTACTTTCTTCTTGTTTTGAAATGAACCCTTCCCAATAGTAAATAAAGAAAAAAAAATCTGTCCACGTTTGGGTGCCTCTGTGAAGTTTGGGACTAAACTTTATATATAGTCCGATGGAAACCTTACCTATCTACCACCTACCCTCCTTGAGATCAGTGCCAGATTTCTTCGATGTAATAACAGAAGCTCTGTCTCTTTCACCCAGGGTATTGGGTTCTGCACTGTGGAGACAGGTTGCCTGAAAGAAATCCAGCTTCACCACTGAGACTGTGTAGCTCTGTGCCTCAATTTTCTCAACTGTAAAGTGGGAATAAAAGTACCTAATTCAAAGGGCTTTGGGGAACATCCAATGCCGGGAAAGGTGATTAAAGCGCCTGTCACACATTAGACGTTCAACGATTATCATCATTACTGTCGGCTACGTTTGAGGGTCCTGCCACCTCTAAGGACTCTACTTATGTATCTAATGTAGGAAGAGCATCCAGGTGCAGTTGGAGAGATGGGGGAAGGAGCCTATTTTAAAGTTTGGCCCAAGTTGCCCCCAAGTCACAGAAGGGGAACCAGAGGCAGAAGGCGTCCATTAGGGTCTGCAGAGGTGGCCACGCCCCAACTCTGCCTGGACCCCAGACTCCGGCCAGGGCCTCTGACCTCGGACGCCCTGGCTACTCACGTTGCGGTTGAAGCTGTTGCCAGGCAGCAGAGGCAGAGCCATGGCGCTCAGCGTCCGGATCCCGGATCCGAGAAGACAGGGGCGGGCAAGCAGCGGCCGCCTCCCGGCCGCGTCTTTTGGCCCCCACGTTACCTGGAGACGGGAGGCGGTGTCACAGGAGGGAGGCGGGGCTGGGGCGGGACAGGAGGAGGGGCGGGGCTAGAGCGTCCCCCGCGCGCTCCTCCCCTCGCCCGCGCCCGCGCACTCTCGGCGGGCCCCGTCCTGCCCGCGCGGGGTGCACATGCGGAGACTTGCCCCCACGCCGTTCTCCGCCCCCGCCGCCTTCTGGTTCAACCCCTTTATAGCGCTCAAAGCCCTTTCTCGTGTTTCAGCACCTCCAGTTCTTGCCGGAACGTTTTTTGCCATTTGGTTATTAAATTAAGTTCAAACACTCAGAAAAGTACCGAAAGTAATAGGACTCCCGTGTGCTCACTGAGATGTAACACAAGTCGATGCTTTCCTATGTTGCATTTACATCAGCTTTTAGTTTGTAATTAAAACGTTCCAGATGAATCTAAAGCCATACGTAGCCCACATGAAAACCCATTCCAACGGTAAGCACCACCTTCGGTATTTCCTGTGTACATTTTTATATTTGAACTAAGCGTTTGTAGGGTCCAATCAGAGGTGGCCTGGAGCGGGGATCAAGTGGCACAAAACGCAACCCCTGTCAATCCATCATACACCCAAGACACCCAGGCCAGGAACCTCCTCAATTGCTCTCCCTACTTCTATGGCTAATCCCTCCCCAACACCTACTAGTTGGACACGCTGCTCTCAGTCACCATCCCCTCTGTCTCAGATGAGGTCCCATTATTTCTTGCCTGGTTGGGATTTTTTATTTGTTTGTTTTGTAGTGGCCTCATTGTAGCTCACTGCAGCCTCAAACTTCTGGGCTCAAACAATCCTCCGGAGCAGCTGGGACTACAGGCATGTGCCACCATACCCAGCTAATTTTTTTTTCTTAGTAGAGACCGGATCTTGCTGGTGCTCAGGCTGGTCTCGAACTCCTGACCTCAAGGGAATCCTCCTTCTTGGGCCTCCCAAAGTGCTGGGATTACAGGTGCGAGCCACCCGTCCAGCCTGGTTTTATTCTTAAAAAAGAAAAAAAAAAATCTAACTAATCTTGCTTCCAGAGCCAATGTTTTTATAATTCATGATGCAACTGTTACTCTTCTGCTCCAATAAACTAGCCTTCCCGCTGCCTCAGGAGGCAGTGAAGTTTCTTAGCTTGGTCTGAAGAGCCTTTGTCAGGGGGCACCCACCAACGCTCTCCATCCCGTTCTTTGTCACCTCCTCTACTGCAGCTCTGAGAAACCACTGGCAGTTTCCAAACCCGGCTCTGCAGTTTCTCCTCTATGGGCTTTTGCAATGACACTATCTGCTGGAAACAACTTTCCTTCCTATCTTTCACCTGGGTAACCCCTTCTTGTCTTTTAGGACTTGGTTCTGTATGGGAAAGGAGCATGCAAGGTTTTGCCATTTCTGGAAAATGTTCCTTCACCATCTTCTTGCCCCTTTCTCCATCTGTATCAGGTGTCCATTATGTGATTTTCATCCGACTCTTCTTTAAATGCCCCCAAATTCCTCCAGGGTGAGGACTGTACCTCCTTTTTCATCCATCAGCAATATCCATTATAGTTTCTGTGTTTATAAATTTTACACTATAAATTTCTGTTGCTTGCTTTTTTCACTTAAGATTTTGTTTTTGAGATTTCTACACATTGACACATGGAAGAGTTCGTTAATTTTAAGTGCATTGTATGATTATACCACAAATTGTCCATCTGCTCTCATCTGTTGATGACAATTAGGTTGTTTTCCAATTTTTCACTAGTTATCAAAAATGCTGCAATGAACAAGCCCCTATCTGTTCTATTGGAAATGATATAGGGCACACATCTAAAAGTGAAATTACTCACATATAGGAGTATATGCCTTCAGCTTTACTAGATTTTGCTGAACAATCTCCAGATTGATGAACCAATTATGAAAATCTCCTTTCCCCTTAATCCTTTCAACAATGAGTATCATCAAATTGTATAATTTTGGACAATCATCTAAATGTGAAATGGAATACTATTGTTATTTTAATTTTATTCCCCTAATTCCTGGTGCAGCTGGTCATCTTTCCCATGTTTGTTACCTTCTTCTGTGACTCAGCTATTCATATCCTTTGCTGATTTTTCTGTTCAATCATTTGTAGTCTTTTAATATGTATTTTATATATAGATTCTGGATACTAATCCTAGGCAAAGCAAATATCTCCTTATTGTTTGTAGTTTGTCTTTTAATGCCACTTAGAGAGTTCTTTATTGTACATAAATTTGTCATTTTACTCTACTCAAATATATCATTCTTTCCATTATGGTTTGTGTTTTGTATGTGAATTCAGAAATCCTATATTACTCCAAAAGAACAAAGTTATTCTCCTACACGTTCTAACAAACATTTTTAAATATTCCTTTTTTGTTACCTTTTAAATGGAAATAACTTCTAACTAGTAGAAAAAATTTGAAGAATAGTACAAATAACTCTAATCCTTCACCCAGATTCCTCGATTATTTTATATTTTACCACATTTGTTTTATCATTCTCCACCTATATACATTTTTTCCATTTGAGAGTAAGTTGCAGACATCATGCCTCTTTACCCCTAAATACTTCAGTGAGTATTTCCTAGGAATAAGGATATTCTCTTACATAACTGAAGTATAATAATTAAAATCAGAAAATTAATATT
>NW_012143634.1:1894326-1899036 GCF_000956105.1 Propithecus coquereli | reverse complement strand
CATCTTTCTGTGTCTTTCATGATCTTGACATTTTTTAAAAGGATAGGCTAGTTGGTAAAATGTTCTTCAATTTAGGCTTGACCAATGTTATGGCTTTTGAACAGAAACACCACAGGAGGACTGTTGTGTCCTAGTTTATCAAAAGAGCAGGCACATGATGTGCATTTTCACCAACGATGGTGTGGTTCACTTTGATCATTGTATTAAGGTGAAACGTGCCAAGTTTCTGTCTATAAGTAGATAGATGCAGATATAGATATACATAGAAATGGATATATTAAAAATCATGAGTTTATACTGATACCTCCAATTCCAGTCAACATAATAGAGTACCTGCTGGTCTTCCTCTTTCTGCATTGGTGACACTCTTCTCAAACCATAAGAAACCTAATTCCAATTATTCTCAAAATACACTTGACCCTTGAACAACAAGGGTTTGAACTGCATTGGTCCATTTATACATGGATTTTTTCATTTTTCGTGGAATATGAAACCTGCGTATACAGAGAGTTGACTTCCATATACATGAGTTGCGCAGGGCTGAGTAGGGGACTTGAGTATGTGTGGATTTTGGTATATATGGGGGTCCTGGAACCAATCCCCTACATATAGCAAGGGACAACCGTATTTACTTACCTGCTCAATACTACAAGACCCAAAAAAGCAGTGTCAGAAACTTTAAAGCAGTTTCACTCTCTGTGAAACAAGAGACAAACCTAGTAAGTAGACTTCAATATTTGTTTTCAGTTTTTGTCTTTAGTTTTAGTGTATATAGTCAAAATACTAGGTTCAAAAATTACTTAGATATGTTTTCCGCCCTCCCTGTTTAGACTGCTTATGTTAATCAATTGAAAACAATTTAGTTCATTCATTCCTTTTCATATTCCACATTATCTGATTTTTGTCTTGTTTTGTATAATTGCATTTCTCCCTTTTTTTAGCTAGTGGTTTATATATTTTCTTACTTTTTTCAAAGAACCAGAATTTTTATTTATTAATTTGACCTACTATTTTTTATTCTTAATCTTCACTATTTTTCTGCTTTTATTTACCTTTATTGTTTTCTTCCTTGCCCTTTCTTTTGGCTCATTTGTTGTTCTTTTTCTCACTTTTTACGTTGATACTGTGAAATTAAATAATTTCACATAAACTTAAATCAAACTTAGAGCTGTTGGAACTTCAAATTATCCTGAGCCTTGAGTGGAGAGGAATGTAGCTTGCAAGCTGGGTCATGCCACCTGCCCAATATAGCTGCAACTTCTGCCTTTTTTTCCCCCTCTTTTTCTTGTAAATAACTAAGACCAAAGGGTGCCAGAGATTAGATCAAGTCACTACCTCTCCTCGGGGTGTAACAAAGTAATCTTCCTTGAAATGTAGCAATCTGTAACCAGTCAAATCGATGTGGCATGTGCACCAAGTCTTATATGGAAAATGTTCTAATTCTTCTGGAACTTCTCCATAGCTGCCCATATAATTGAGACTTCAACTTCTCCACTTGGGAAACGCTGACCCTCTTTGTTTGGAGTCTGTACTTTCCTAAGCAGCCATCCTCAAGGTTTGCACTTGAATAAACTTTATACTTAATCATCTTTTCTGAATCTCATTATTTAAGGTTGACAATATAATTCATTCATTTTCATTCATTTCTTTATTGATATAAGTGTTTAAGGCTAGAAATTTTCCTATTATCTCCTAGGATAATAGGAAAAAACTATCTTCCTATTGGATACTTTAAATGTATCCAATAGTCTGGTGTGCAGTGTTTTCAGTACCTGATTTTTTGGTTTGCTTACTTTTTAGATATTCTATAATTTTGTCCCATATTTTCCCTTTCACCCAAGAGTTATTTAATAGAAGATTTTGAAGTTTTTAGTTGGAAGAGACTTGGGGTTTTTTTAATTTCGTTTTTAGTTCTAGTTTTATTGCACTGTGATAAGAGAATTTTTTGTAATATTTTACTTTACTCTATTTTTTTCTATATTGTTTACTTTTTGTATATCCTTACTTATACTTCCACCACCTGATGTGTTTTGCACTGGGAGTGGTGTGTTATAGTCTACTAGCCATGTGTTTCTGTCTCTCCTTGCAGCTGTAGTTTCTGCTTTTTAAAGATGATTATTTGGTACATAGATTTTCATAACTGTTGTACCTACTTGGTGAAATTGACTTTTAGCATTATAAAGTATCTTTTTTGTTCCATTTAATTATTTTTTGGCCTAACTTCTACTTTGTCTGATATCAGGATCACAACCCCCATTTACTCATTATTTCCTTTTGCCTGGTACATCTTTGCCCATGCCTTTATCTTTAGCCTGTCTAAATTATTTTGATTTAGATGTATCTCCTATGTACCACATATAGTCGGGTCTTGCTTTGTGAGACACATTGAAGATATTTTTCTTTTAGTAGGTGCGTTAAGCCCATTCACATTTGTTGATAAGACTGATATTTTTGGTCTCAACTCCAATATATTATTTTATGTTGTAATCACCATATGTGATTTACTGTTTCTTTTTCTTCATGATGTGTTTTCTTTGCTATTATAATTTACAAATTTCTTTGGGTATTTAGGAAGGCTTGTATTTTTGTCCTAGTGTTTGCCTTTGCAGTTATAACTTTTTAAAGAGATAGGGTATGAACATCTTCAATTTTCCCAGGTAATATTAAATTCCTTTTAAAGTGAGCATAGCTGACACATTAAAATTTTAATTTTAATAAGTATACTCTTTATTTCTAGAAGTCTCATTTGTTTTTTTAAAATCTATATATATATATATTCTTTCTTTTTAATAGAATCTTGCTCTTGTAATTTTTCTTGCTTATTTTCTCTCTTTAATAATTTTAAACATACTTAGCCTAAAGTCCTTAACCAGCAATTCTAATTTCTTACATTCATGGGGTGCTACTTTTCTTCTTTCTTGTGTTGGCTGACTCACCTTCATGGAGGATTGTTTCTTTAACTGTTGATAAATGTTTATGGTGATCCAACCTATGTGGCAACTTGGTAAGCTGGGACTGCTACCTCCGGATTCCAAGTGGAGCGTTATTTCTAATATGCCATAGCTCACACGCACTGACCACTGCTCCATCACAGCCACGATCCATACACAGAAGGCCTACGACCTTTCACAGTGAGACTATTTTCCAAACCAAAAAAAGCAGTTCTAATAAGAATGATTTTCTTAAGGGAGTAATGGAGAAAAATATCTTAAATTAGGGCTGTCTAAAAAATGTAGGACCTGAGGCTATCACAGATACCTGTCTATTGCCCTGTATGCTCACTCTTGCCACCTCCTTTGGGAATGAAGATATCTCTACCTTTGTACTTCTTTAGATACTCCCCACACACTGTCTGTTCTCTCATACACACACAGAGTCTTAGATTCATTGATTTGATAGTTTCTCATTTAACAAACATTTGTTGAGCATCTACCTTGATTTGCCGAAATCTCTTCCAAACACTGGGATAAATCAGTGATTAGGACAGAGTGAACACGTCTAAACATCCCAGATCTTAGATTCTCAGTCTTTTGTAACTGTAACTTCTTACTTTGTTTTCCTTCCATGACACTTACCTTCCCATTCCACCTCCCCTGACACATCTGCCACAAAAGAACATCTGAAATGCACGAAGTTCTTTTAAAAATGAATTTAAAGTAAACTAGTTCTGAGTATTGCAAGATACCCCCTGAAATAACTGATGACATCTTGGAGCATGTCAAGACCAGCACTGGGAAGCACTATTATTGATGTTCAAAGAGTCTGTTACACACCCATAGATGAAGAAAGTGCAGGGGAGGCCAACAGAGCTAACACTTCTGAGCAAGCTCAAACTGGCCTAGGAGTAAGGAAATATTTGCCCAGTCGAAGAATTTCTTCTAAGGAATGAGGCCATCCTGTAATCTGGAGCCTTTCTACAAGATGCAAGAGCGCTGGGCAGCAGGAGAGAGTGCCTTTGACAGTATTTCTGCACAAAACTTCTTTTTCTCCTCCAGTGAAGCCTTGCTTGTCAATTCTCCCTTTTCCTGATGTCCACATAAATATTACTGCCCCATTCCTCTCAGCTCCTGAAAGATGGCAGTCTTCTTCATTATTTTGTACTTACTTGGATTACATCCACATTTCAAGTCCTCATCCTGAGAATTTAAAGAAGAATTAGCACCAATCCTTTACAAACTCTTCAAAAAATAGAAGAGAAGGGAGCACTTCCTAACTCATTCTATAAGGTCAGTATTACCCTGACACCAAAACCAGACAAAGGCATCACATGAAAAGAAAACTACAGACCAATATCTTTTATGACTAGAGACATAGAAATCCTCAATAAAATACCAGCAAAGCAAATCCAGGAACACATAAAAAGGATTATAAACCATGACCAAGTAAGATTTGTTTCAAGAATGCAAAGTTGGTTTAGCATTTGAAAACCAATCAAGATAATGTACTATATTAATAGAATAAAGAACAAAAACTATATGATCAACTCAATAGATGCAGAAAAGGCATGTGACAAAATCCAACACTGTTTTTCTGTAAACACACTCAACAAACCAGGAATAGAAGGAATGTCCTCAACCCAACAAAGGCATAAAACCATAACTAACATCACACTTCATAGTGAAATACTAGATGATTTTACCCTAAAATCAGAAAGAAGATTAGGTTGTTCCTTCTCACCACTTCTGTTTAACTTGTGCTGGAGGTTTTGCC
>NW_012143634.1:1889303-1890361 GCF_000956105.1 Propithecus coquereli | reverse complement strand
ACCACAATGAGATACCACTTTACACTAGAATGGCTATAATTTTTTTAAAAAATGGAAAATCACAAGTGTTGGCAAAGATGTAAAGAAATTGGAACCTTCATACATTGCTGGTAGGAATGTAAAATGTTGCCTCTGCTTTGGAAAATTGTTTGGTAGTTCCTCAAAAAGTTAAACACTGAGTTAACATATGACCCAGCAATTTCAACCCTATGTTCTTACTCAAGAGAATTGAAAGTATTTTTCTACATAAAAATTTGTACAGTAATGTTCATAGAAGCATTATTCATGATAGTCAAAAGGTGGAAATAATCCAAATGTCAATCAGTTGATGAATAGATAAGCAAACTGGAAAATGCATACAATAGAACATTAGCCATAAAACACAATGAATTAGCTGACACATACTACAATGTGGATGGACCTCGAAAACATTAAGCAAAGTGAAAGAAGCTTGACAAAAAAGACCCCATATTATAGGATTTCCTTATGTGAAATAAATATCCAGAATAGTCAAATCCATACAGAGGGAAAGTAGGTTAGTGGTTGGCAGGGGCCAGGGGGCAGGGGAGAATGGGAAGTGGCTGCTAATGAGATTTTTTTAGGAGTGATGTAAATGCTCTGGAATAGATGGTGAACATTCTACAACTTTGTGAACATACTAAAATCCATTGAACTGTACACTTTAGAAGGTGATCTTTATGGCGTGTGGATTTTTTTCAATAAAGCTGTTAGTAAGCATTTTTAATTAAGTAAAATTAAGTAAAATTAAAAATCCATTCCTTCAGTTACACCAATCATGTTTCAAGTGGTTAATAGCACATATGGCTAGTAGCTACCACCACATTGGATAGCACAGATAAAGAATATTTTCGTTATTACAGAAAATTTTGTTGGACATTGCTGGTCTAGATCTAATTACCAGGTCTTAGAGATTTAAGATATATATTGATTGCACGTGCAATTTAAGGGCCTTATTTGAATTCTTATTTGAACAAACTGTAAAATAAAGTGAGAAAATGGGGAAATTTTGAATGCTGACTGGATATTTTATTATATTA
>NW_012143634.1:1886160-1886428 GCF_000956105.1 Propithecus coquereli | reverse complement strand
TGCTATGCAGCCTTACCACATCTTAATATTTTGCCATATTTGCTTCAAAAAGAAATAAAATGTTATGGATACCATTAATGCCCTCTTTGCATTTCTCCTTGATCCCATGTCCTCCGCCTCTCCAAATAACACTATCCTGAAGTTTCTGTCCATCTTTTCCAACAAAATGTATAGAATTTCACTATAGAGTTTCACTATACAGTATTCAAATGGAAAAGAGACTGGATGAATTAAAAGAGAAAAAGCCTGAAAACAGAGCCAAAAAAAA
>NW_012143634.1:1882727-1884905 GCF_000956105.1 Propithecus coquereli | reverse complement strand
GGAAAACCACTGTACCTCTCTGTGCTCTAGCTTTTCATCTATGAAATAGATGATCATGAAGATTACATGAAAAATATTTGTAAAGCACTTAGCATTGTAGCAGGCACCTAATAGGCACTCAATAAATGCAACTTTATTTTTAAATTTTATATCGAAAACAGGAAGATCAAAGACTGACGGAATAGTATTTAGGCATATAAACATATGTGTTAAAACCATAAAGAATTGTTTTACTTTCCTGAGACTTTTATAAAATTCTCCATGCAGGAAATAGTCAAAGAATATTATATGAAATATAATTTCTATAAAAGTTTTCCATTTCCTGTGCTCTACAAACTTTGGCATAACTTGAAAAATGAAACAAACCAAAACAAAAATAACAGGGTTTGATATATGCAATTAGAAAAACTATTTCACTGGCAGCTCCTTTAGGGAAAATTGTAGAGAACAGGCTGTCAAGCTGATCTCTTCCTTGCCTCCCACCTACCAAATTAAGGATCGCTTTGGTCTACTTTCCTTCTAAGTAGAGGTGCCCCTTCTTATTTCTTTTCTTTTTTTTTCTTTTCTTGGAGAACCATATAAGTGAGAAAGCAAAGAAATAGAACATATCTGAAAACCACATCAGAAATACTGTATAATAAATATGTGAAAATATTTTTCTAAATAAAGAAATAAAAACTTGAGAAAAGGACAATATATCACTAAAAAAGATAAGGAATGTTTGAAATACAGCTTCTAGAAATGACAAATGAAATCACCCGGGCTAGAGTGCAGTGGCATCATCATAGCTCACTGCAACCTCCTGGGCTCAAGCCATCCTCTTGCCTCTGCCTCAGCCTCCTGAGTAGCTGGGACAACAGGCGTGTGCCACCATGCTCGGCTAATTTTTCTATTTTTTGGAGAGACAGGGTTCTCACTCCTGCTCAGGCTGGTCTCAAACTCTTGACCCGAAGTGCCTCGGCCTCCCAAAGTGCTAGGATTACAGGTGTGAGCCACTGAGCCTGGCCTTGTTTTTTCTTTTGATGAACAGTTCTATGAATTTTAATACATGTATTAAAATTGAAACCTTGATGCACAATTTAGAGAATTAGATATATTTAAAGAAAGAATTGGTGACTTGGAAGACGTGTCTCAGAAAATTTCCCAGGATGCAACACAAAGAGAGTAAGACCTGGAAAATATGATTGAGAAATAAAGAGGCATGTAGAAAAACATGAAAGGATGCAACATATACTTAATAGAGTTCCAGAAAAAGGAATTAGAGAAAACATGGAAAAAGCAAGCTTCAAAATTGTAGTGACTAAGGATTTTCCAAAATGGTTTAAAGACATAAATCCTCAGTTACAGAAAATACAACAGATCACAATCCAAATAAGTAAAAACAAATTTCAGCCACAAAAGCTCACAGTGAAAAATTATCCAATACATGCAGCAACAAAGCACCATCAACAGCACAGAGAAACATAAAGACAAGCCAAATGAACAAGAATGAGTGAGGCTGGAACTGTCCTACACTGCTGGTGGGGATGCAAAATGGTATAGCAGCTCTGGAACACGGTTTAGTAGTTTCTTAGAAGATTAAACATATACTTACCATCTGATCCAGATATCTCACTCCCAGGTATTTACCCTAGGGAAATGAAATCTTATGTGTTCAAAAACTTGTATGCACTCAAAAACCTGTGTGCATATATTCATAACAGTTTTATCTGTAATTGCCCAAAACTGAAAACAACACAAATGTCCTTTACTGAGTGAATGGATAAATGAACTATTGTACATTCATAAAATTGAATACTAATCAGCTATAAAAATAAATTCCCAATACACACAACCTCATGGATAAATCTGAAATGCATTTTGCTAAGTGAAGGAAGCCCAACTTAAGGTTCCATAGTGTATGATTCCATTTATATGACATTCTTGAAAAGACAAACTACGGTGATGGAGAAAACATCTATGGTTGCCAGGAGTTAGAGGTGGGGGCAGTGTGTGACTACAAAGGGGAGCACAAGAAAGTTTTGGGGACATTGCAATTACTGTATATGCTGATCATGGCAAGGGTAACACAAATTTACATGTATTAAAATTCATAGAACTGTACATCAAAAGAAAAAACAAGGCCAGGCTCAGTAGCTCATGCCTGCAATCCTAGCACTTTGGGAGGCTGAGGCATTT
>NW_012143634.1:1863930-1881658 GCF_000956105.1 Propithecus coquereli | reverse complement strand
AGGAGGATCGCTTGAGCCCAGGAGTTTGAGGTTGCTGTGAGCTAGGCTGACGCCATAGCACTCTAGCCCGGGCAACACAGTGAGACTTTGTCTCAAAAAAAAGAAAGAAAGAAGGGAAGGGAGGGAGGAAAGGAAAGAGAGAAGGAGAAAAGGAAGAAGAGAATAAGAAAAATACTATGGGTCAGTGTCACTTATGAACATAGATGTTAAAATCCTAAATAAAGTATTAGAAAATGGAACCTAGCAACATACTGAATGAATGATAAACATCATGGCAAGGAATAGAAAAATATTCAAAGAATATTCAAGGCTTTAAGAGAACTTGTAAAAGAAGAGCTTGCCAGGTAGAGTGGTGTGCTCCTGTAATCCCAGCTATATGGGAGGCTGAGGCTGGAGGATCCCTTGAGTTCAAGAATTTGAGTCCAGCCTGAGCAACATAGCAAGACTCTGCCTCTAAAAAAACAAATTTAAAAAAAAAAGAGCTCAAGACAAGGTGATAAAGCAACAAAATAGAATAACTGTGGGACTAAGGAAAAACTATGTCCCTGTGATGTATTTAAATGTACAGAACAAGATCTGTGTTTCCATTTCTGGCAATATTACACAGTACATATCCTTTTAAACCTCCCACTAGGAAACATGTATAAAGCCTGGATAAAAAAAAATGCAACAAATTCCTTTTAAATATACAGCTGAGTTCAAGGAAAGTAAGGAAACTCCCAGGGTCCAAAAATGGAAAAGATTCTGTGAACTAGAAAAGAGAGCCCTACCCCAGGTTAGATTGTTTCTCCACCTCAGTAACCAGGAAACTATTATATTAATAGTATAGGTTATTAAGTATGAAATGTTATGAAATGATCTCCTTAAGTACTAAGTTTGACAGTTGATATCTCTGACATTTTACTTTGACACTTCTTGTTTTGTTTTGTTTTGTTTTGTTTCTATTGTGAAGGTACATCCTCCTTCTCTCAAAAGCATGTTTTGGCTTCTGATTATCTCTCAAATATTTTTTTAGAGCAATTTTTGTGAAGTCATGGATAAGTCAAAAATTAGTGTTATTTTTGAATATGAGTTCCATCATGGAAACAATGCAGTGCAGACAGCTCGAAATGTCATCGAAGTGTTTGGGAAGGACGTGGCTAATGAAAGTACAGTATGTCCATGCTTTGAGAAAGTCCACTCTGGTGATTTTAATCTTGAAAGTGAGCCATGTGGGTGACCTGAGACCAAAGTGGATAATGATGAGCTGAAAACTATAGTGGAAGTAAATCCATCTCAACCTATGTGTGAATTAGCAGCAAGGTTTGACGTTACTATTCCAACAATATTGGACTATTTGAAACAAATTGGCAAGATAAAGAAGCTAGACAGATGGACACTGCATGAATTAAATGAACGTCCCAAGAGAAATTGTCTCAAAGTATGCCTTTCTTTGTTGTCATGACATAAAGGTGAACCATTTCTACACCGTATTGTTACCTGTGATGAAAAATGATTCTTTTTGACAACTGCAGCATTCAGCACAATGGTTGGATAAAGATGAAGTCCTGAAATGCAGTCCAAAACCAAATATTTATCAAAAAAAGCTAATGGTATCTATTTGGTGGTCCAGCGCTGGTATTATCCACTACAGTTTCATGAAACCTGGTCAATCGATTACAGCAGATGTGTACTGCAACCAATTGGATGAAATGATGAGGATGTTTGCAATTAAGCAGCCAAGATTGGTGAATAGAGACAGACTAATTCTCTTGCAAGACTACATGTTGCAAAAAACAACGCTGCTCAAACTATAGAGGCTGGACTTGGAAACTCTCTGTCATCCACTGGATTCACCACACCTTGCACCTTGCACTGACTGCCACTTCTTCCAGGCTTTGGACCACTTCTTACAAGGCAACATATTCAATTCTCAACAAGCTGTGGAAAACGCCTTTCACGATTTCATCGCCACTAGCTCTCCAGACTTCTTCACGGCATAAACAAGCTACCATTAAGATGGCAAAAGTGTGTTGATAGTTTAGGTGCACACTTTGATTCATTGTACTGCTTCTTGTTTGAGATATAATAAACTAAACTTTTGATTAGAAATTGGACATTTCATATTTAATTACCTAATACTAAAGTCTATAGCCTGCAAGAGCAGGAGAGAGTCCTGGGGCCCAAACAAGGCTGGGATCCTTTAGGGGCTACAGTCAGCAAATGACGGACTAAAAAACAATCTTCCTACCAGAGATGGAGATACCATTATGCACCTGTAAACTAAAAATGAAATCCTAAGCACCCCCAACCACTGAATGTATCCCCCTCTTGGACAAAGGGACCCTTACAAACTGAGTTCCTGGCCATGACAGGAAGGGGAGTCAGACATGCTACCTTATATTTTCTCTCTTTCAGAATTTGGACACAACAACTGACTAGCATTAATGTTAAAATAGAGATCATAAGACTGACAAAACAGGCTCTTTGTGGCAATAAGACACCAAATTATAAACAGTACCTAAGGCCATACCAGGCAAGAGTTAAGTCACGCACCCCTACACTTAGAGAATAAACTATGTTCTGACCTCCACAAGGTTTCTTTTTCTCTAGCAACTAAAAAACACTGGCTTGGAGATAAGCAATATTGAAACAATTTGCAGCTTTACCACCAGATGCTGACCGCCCCCCACCCCCGCTCCCTGTTTCCATAACTACAGCTTTGACTGGACACGAGACTGATTTCAGTAACTTTCTCCTGATAAGAACGACACAGGCCATGCACTGGTTCTGGCAGTTTACAGAGGCTGCACACTTGAGTGCCTCCATGGCCCTGCTTTACCTTTTGATGTATAGGACCTAATTATAATACATTTAAATATTAAATGTCTGCTCCAAGGTGAAAATGGGTCATATGTAACATACATGTTTATTCAGCATGCATGCGTTAGGACCACCTTCATGAATATTCATAGCTCCTCTGTAACCTGCTGAATACATACCCTATAATAAATTTCTATTCCATTCTCCCCTATTTTGAAGTGCCTGCCTTTTAGGCTCTGCCAGGGGCCCTGCTTTCCAGCCTGTCGGCATGGCCACATTGCAGGCTGTAACTCTTTATAAGAAATAAAGCTCACACCTATAATCCCAGAACTTTGGGAGGCTGAGGTTGGAGGACTGGGTTGAGGGCAGGAGTTTGAGACCAGCCTGGGCAACATAGTGAGACTCTGTCTCTACAAAAAATAGAGAAATTAGCTGAGTGTGGTGGTTGCGCCTATAGTCCTAGCTACTTGGAGGCTGAGGCAGGAAGATCACTTGAGCCCAGGAGTTCGAGGCTGTAGTGAACTTTGATTTTGCCGCCGTACTCAAGCCTGGATGACAGAGCAAAACCCTGTCATGAAAGAAAGAAAGAAAGAAAGAAAGAAAGAAAGAAAGAAAGAAAGAAAGAAAGAAAGAAAGAGAAGAAAAGGAAGGAAGGAAGGAAGGAAGGAGAAGCTCTCCTTTGTAAATTTATAAATTGTGTGATTTAAGATAATACACCACATAATAATGTTTCGGTCAATGCCAGACTTCATGTACAATGGTGGTTCCATAACATTGTAATGGAGCTGAAAAATTCCTATTTTCCTAGTGATGTAGTAGCCATCGTGATGTCATAGCACAATGCATTACTCATGTGTTCGTGATGATGCTGGTGTAAACACACCTACTGCACTGCCAGTTGTATAAAAGTATAGCACATACAATTATGTACAGTACATAATATTTGATAATGATAATAAACAACTATGTTACTGGATTATGTATTTACTATAGTATAGTTTTATCATTGTATTAATTAGAGTGTGCTTTTTATTTATTAAAAAAATGTTAACGGTAAAACAGCTTCAGGCAGGTCCTTCAGGAGGTGTTCCAGAAGAAGACATTGTTATCATAGGAGATGACAGCTCCATGTGTGTTATTGCCCCTGAAGACCTTCCAGCGGGACAAGATATGGAGGTGGAAGACAATGATATTGATGGTCCTGACCTGGTATAGACAGAGGCTAATGTATGTGTTTGTGCCTTAATTTTTAATGAAAAAGTTAAAAAGTATAAAAATGAATTAAAATTTTTTAAATGAAAAAAAGCTTATAGAATAAGTATATAAAGAAAGAAAATATGTCGATCGAGGTGGTTCATGCCTGTAATCCTAGCACTCTGGGAAGCCAAAGGAGGAGGACTGCTTGAGGCCAGGAGTTCGAGACCAGCCTGAGCAAGAGCAAGACTCCATCTCCACAAAAAATAGAAAAATTAGCTGGGCATGATGGCACATGCCTATAGTCCCAGCTACTTGGGAGGCTGAGGCAGGAGGATCACTAGAGCCCAGGAGTTTGAGGTTGCTGTGAGCTATGATGACATCACTGCACTCTAGCCAGGAGCGACAGTGAGACTCTGTCTCAAAAAAAAAACAAGAAAGAAAATACTTTCATATAGCTGTACAATGTGTTTGTGTTCTATGATAAGTATTTTTACAAAAGAGTCAAAAATTTTTAAAAAATGAAAAAGTTTATAAAGTAAAATGTTACAGTAAACTAAGGTTAATTTATTATTGATGAAAGAAAACTTTTAAAATGAATTTAGTGTAGCCTAAGAGCACAGTGTTTATAAAGTCTGCAGTAGCATACAGTAATGTTCTAGGCCTTTGCATTCACTCACCATTCACTTACTGACTCACCCAGAACAACTTCAAGTCCTGCAAACTCCATTCATAGTAAGTGCCCTATACAGGTGTATCATTCTTTATCTTTCATGCAATATTTTTACTGTACCTTTTCTTTTCTGTTTAGATATGTTTAGATGCATAAATACTTAGCAATGTGTTACAGTTGTCTACAGTATTCAGTATAGTAACTTGCTATACAGGATTGTAGCCTAGGAGCAATAGGCTACACCATACAGCCTAGGTGTGTAGTAGGCTGTACCATCTAGGTTTGTGTTAAGTGCACCCTGGGATGTTCGCACAATGACAAAGTCACCCTAACAACTCATTTCTCAGAACATATCCCTACGTGATTGTACAAAGAAGCTCGATTGACTTGGGCTGGCTGAAGGCAGGAAAAAAAAATCTCCCCTTAGCCATAGGCCTGCCCTCACACAGGCCAGGGTTAGAGTATCTACTCAGCCCCTGTACTGCAACTGCTCTGACAAAGGTTATGAATGACCCTCTGGTTGTCAAACTCAATGGATATTTTCCCACCTTTACCTTCTGGATTGTCCTGAGGCATTTGACACTGTGGTCCACTAGTTCCTCCTAGAAAGTCTCTAGTACCCCGGCAATAGCATTGCCCTCTCCGGGGCCACTTTTCATGCCCCTGGGCGTTGTCTCTCTGTCTCCTTCATGCTCCTCTCTCAATCTACCTGCTTCTCATCCTCAGTCCATAACTCTTCACATGCTCTGATCGATTTTCCCTGACCTCATGCATTTAACCATGGGTGCTTCCTAATTCATGCCTTACCCAGAACTCTCCCTCGAGCTTTAGAACTGATGGGGCTCAAAACATGCTACCCCAAAATATAGCACCTTGGCATATTGAATATTTTAAGCTGAAGGAATTTGAGAAACAGCAGGTGCAGAAAGGACTCTCTAAACTTCTCCTTAAGCAGGTCAGAAGACCCTCATGTGAGAGGCGCCCTAGACCTGGAGGAAAGAGAGGAGTATTTCCCCAAAGACAGAGGGACACCAAGAGGAATCTGAATGAACAGGCCTTGTTAAGCATCCCCTAGTTTACTACCCTTAGCTCACACCCCCTTGTCCTATTATGTCTTCCCACGACTCTCCACTCTTCATCAAACCTGGTATAGAAATGCTCAACTTTTACGGTCTCTTTGAGTCTTCATTTCCTTAAGAAGGCTCCCATGTCATGTAAAACTTATATTAAATTAATTTGTATGTTTTCTTTTGTTAAACTGTCTTTGTCAGCCCCAGCCAGAGAATCTAGCACATGGAGTCTAGTACATGGAAAAAAATATTTTTCCTCCCCTACAGAATACTATATCCAAATTCCTGCTGTGTGGGCCCTTTTGGGTGGTCCACAGGCACCTGTAACCCAAAAAGTCCAAAACAGAACTCATCGCTCTTTCCCCTGAAATTTGTCTCCTGTCTTTTATTTCAGCAAAGGGCACACACCCAAAAACCTGAGGATGATCCTAGAGTTTTCCTCTTAACCTCCACAGCAATCAAACACCAAGCCCTGGTAATTCCACCTACTATATATGCTTCAAAGCCACCACCCATTTCTCTACTCCTACCTCCACTGCTTTAGTTTAAGCCCTTGCCATCTCATCTATGAATTGTGGCAAAAACTTAACTGGTCTCAGCATCTAGTCTTGCCAGCCTTGCATCCATACCTGGTGCCACCTGAGTGATTTATCTAAATCACAAATCTAACCATTGTCACTTTCTTTTGTATACCCCTTCTATGGTATCTCATTTCCTACTAAGCTCCCTAGCATAGCACAGGTGGCTTGGAGTAGCAAGAAAGCCTTTCTTGAGCTGGTCTTTGGACAACTCTCTACTATCTTTCCATACTAGCTGTGCCAGCACGCCACACAAACCACACTGTTTCTTCCCTCTAGGACTTTGCTCATGCTCTACTCTCTGCTTTTCCTGCCCCCAGCCTCCTGATCCGTTACTATTTGTAACCAGTGCAGCACAGACAGCTCAAAATACCAAGGAAGTGTTTGGGAAGGATTACAGCGGATGTCTACTGCAATCAATTGGATGAAACAAAGAGGATGCTTGCCATTACGCAGCCGAGATTGGTCAATAGAGACAGGCCAATCCTCTGGCAAGACAACACTCTACTACATGTTGCGCAAACAATGCTGCTCATGCTACAAAGGCTGGACTTGGAAACTCTCTGTCATCCACTGTATTCACCACACCTTGCAACAACTGACTACCACTTCTCTCAGGCTTTGGACCACTTCTTGCAAGGAAAAATGTTCAATTGTCAACAAGCTGTGGAAAACGCCTTTCACAATTTCATCGCCACTCACTCTCTAGGCTTCTTCGCTGTTCGCATAAACAAGCTACTGTTAAGATGACAAAACTGTATCGATAGTCTAGGTGCATACTTTGATTAATTGTACTGCTTCTTGTTAGAAATATAATAAACTACACTTTTGATTTGAAATCAGACATTTCATGTTTTTTTTTTTTTTGAGACAGGGTCTCCCTATGTTGACCAGGCAGGAGGGCAGTGGTTATTTACAAACGTGATCATTTTAGTGCACTGCAGCCTCAAACTCCTGGGCTCAAGCGATCCTCCTGCCTCAGCCTCCCAAGTAGCTGGGACTACAGGCATGTGCCACCATGCCCGGCTAATTTTTTCTATATATTTTTAGTTGTCTGATTAATTTCTTTCTATTTTTAGTAGAGACGGGGTCTCACTCTTGCTCAGGCTGGTTTCGAACTCCTGAGCTCAAACAATCCGCCCGCCTCGGCCTCCCAGAGAGCTAGGATTACAGGCGTGAGCCACCGCGCCCGGCCTTCATGTTTAATGACCTAGATAGGCACTCCATAGGCATTTATTGTTTGAATTGAAATCTGAAACACAGAGAGTACATTTTTTTTAAATCAAGTAATGACATATTGATTTTATGAAATGGAGAAATGCTCTTTATTTTTTTTTTTGAATCAAGCAATACATCAAAGTACAAAGAAGAAAGCTACAAATCCCCCAAAGTCCCACTATGTGAAACTAGCCAACATCAACAGACCCAATGATGCAGACAGAGAATATAACAATCCAGACACCCTGAAATAATTTCATAAAAATAGAATTGGACTAGACATGCTATATCTAATAAAACATTTGAAATTTAATAATAGTTTAATTTAACTTGAGGAAAAAAACTGAAGTGAATCCACAGGATTTTTCCAAACCATCCACGAACTGTTTTCTTCACCACAAGCAATATTAGTGAGCTTTTAAAAGTGATTCAAACTCCCAGGCAAATGATCCACATTTGGCAGAGTAGTTAACAACTTCAATTATTGTATAACTTTGGGATTGGTTAGGGAGTTCCCAAGAGGACAGAAAAGTTTTAACCAGAAACAAAATGTATTGAGTCAAGCAATAGGGAGTTCAAAAACAATTATTATTAAGAGTCTGTTTTTTTAACTTCACGAAATTGGTTTTCATTACTTTCACTTTTGGTTCAATAAAAAGGCTTTTAAATTGGATTTTTTTAGAATTTAATAAGCTCCTTAAATGATGCAAATATTTCTTAAATCCTGAAATAAGCTTTCTACTGCATTCAGATGTGCCTATACAAAAAGTCGGATTCCAATCAATGGAATGTAATAAATGCACCTAATTGAAGGATGACTTAGTGGGCACCTTACAGAATACAATGTAGGAGAACCACTGCCCCTGCTTTTCAGGAACTTTTAATCTAATATAAATATGTTCATTCATCCCTTAAATATTTTTTTCACAAAAGATGACAATGTGCCTGGCACTACGCAATACACAGTGATTGTGATGTTTATGTCACACCAAGGGTGAATGGAGAGTTACGAGGTCACTTTGGACTGATACAATCATGGAGCTCAAACATCTTGTCTATGAAGCCTCTGTCATTATCCCCCTATCCTCTGCCCCCTTCAGAAGACTTAGCTGATCTGTCCTCTCTCTTCCCTCAGCACCATGTACATGAGTAGATTGTGGCATACTCTATATTACCCAACTCTCTTCCCTGTGGAACTATGGGTATCTGGAGGGCAAGGCTAAGCCTTGGACACCTTTGCACTGATAACCTGGAGCAGTGTCTTTCGTTAAATATTTGATGGATGAAAGAAAGAATAAATGAATGGATGGATGGATGGATGAATGAATGCAGTTGGTATTAGAGAATGGCCTTAAAGGATGAGTGGACTTCCAATAGGTGGAGATGGTGGAAAGAACATTCCAGACAAAAGGAAAAACATAAGGAAAAGCCCCAAACTCATTCAGGAATAGAAAGGTAGAACAGTTGGGCTGGAGTTGGGGATGGGATAAGGCTGAGGATGGCATAAGGCTGAGAATGTGATGAGTTGGCACCAGACTGAGGAGAAGCTTATAAGTGAAGCTAAGGAGTGAGGTTATTATTTTTCAGCCAGAAATGCCTCCTGTAGGATGGCAGGACTAAGGGAATCTCTGAGGAAAGTCTTCCAGGCACTGCCACAACTTGTGCCCTCCACAGTGGGGCAACTCAGTTCCCATAGACTTCAGGCTAGAGTCTTCTCTGTTGTTGACGATAATAAAAGCTCACCATTTATTTTTTTTTAACAAAAGAGATCTAATCTACAGGATGGTAAAAGAAGGTAAAATGAGGAAGGTGGACAGATTGGAAAATTATTACAATAGAACAGATGAGAAATAGGAAAGATTTGAAGTGAATATGAAAAACCAACGAACAAAAAGATTATGAAAAAGAATTTTCACATCTAGGCAACAGATTGAATTTCGAAAATGAAGGAGAAAGACCCAAAGATAACTCAAATTTGATGTCTGAAGACAGCATCAACGATAGCATTAATAATAGAGACAGAAAAGCCGTAAGGAAAACTAATCTGGGGTCAGTGTTTGTTCAGTTGCCTGGTCTCACAACTTCAGAGTAAATAATGGTTTCTGTTTTAAATAAACTGATTTCGAGATCCCTTTGAGGCATTCACAAGAAACCAGCCAATCTTCAGTTCTTCCAGACTCAGCACTGTCCTGTAATTCATTTCCAGACCCTGAACCAAAGAGTCCTGCTTCGTAGATGCTTTCTAGAAAGAGTGATGGAGCAGTTAAGAGACTGGACCCTGGAGCCAGGCTGTCTGAGTTCCAATCCCAGCCTCTCCCCTTATGGGCTGGGTGATCTTGAACTGCTTACTTATCCTCTCTGTGCCTCAGTTTCCTCATCTGTAAATAGGGATAATAATGCTACCTATGTAATTTGAGGAGAATTAGATTAAATAGTAAATGCTTAAATAGTAAATGCTTAAATAGTAATTGTTAACTGTCTTATTTTCCAAAGGAAGGAATAGAGATAAAAGAGGGTCATGGATAGAATATGAGTGAATGAACACATTTAAGGGGATGGGAGGTGGTAGGAAAGCCAGAAAAGAAACTAGAGAAGGGGCAGAAGAACTGGAAGGTGGATAACAGTGAGGGGTCTTAGGAAGCAAGAAATGAGAGACTCTCGAGAAACAGGAAGGCAACAGCTTCAGACACTGTGAGAGTTGAAGGCAAAGAGGCCACTGTATTTGGTAAGTACGAGGTCCTTGCTGAGACCAGAGCCGCTGGCTGATGTTTGCTTTGAAGTAGTACAACTGTTATCCCTTTGCTGCTTCCCCTGTGATCATGTTTGGTCAGTTTCTAAAAAGATGAAATATGATGTAATGAGATACTGTCTGGCTCCGTAGCAAGTTAGAACAGTGATGCTCAACTTCAGATTTTCAAAATACCAGGACTTGTATTTGCATACAGTAATAATAATAACACAAACTTTCAGTGATGATAATTAAGAAAAATCAAGAATAATATAGTGTTTTGCTTTTACACCTTTCAAAAAATGTTCAAGATCACTCAATTATATCTCAGAGTACCACAATTAATAAAAGGTCTCTCGAACATAAATGTATTTGATCTATGAATTAAGGAGATGCCCAGCGATTCATTTATTATTATGTGTTGATGGAGTTCAGCACACACTATCCCGAAATATGGCACCTTGGCATATTGAATATTTTAAGCTGAAGGAATTTGACAAATAGCAGGTGCAAGAAGGACTCTCTGTTCTCTCCCCTTTCTCCCCTGAAACAAGTCAGAAGACCCTCATGTGAGAGGTGCCCTCCCTACACCCAGAAGAAAGAAAGGAGCATCTTTATCTCCAAAGATGGAGGGACACTGAGAGGAATCCAAAGGAATAGACCTTGCTAAGTCTCCCCCAGTTTACTACCCTTAGCTCACACTCCCTTGTCCTATCATGTTTTCCCACAACTCTCCACTCTTCATCAAACCTAGTATAAAAATGCTCAGGTTGAACCATTTCTTTGGGTTTGGGTCTTTGTTCCCTTACGAAGGCTCCTGTGTCATGTAAAACTTACATTAAATAAATTTGTATGACTTTCTCCTATTAATTTGTCATCGTCAGTTTAGTTTTCAGACCCAGCCAGAGACCCTAAGAGGGTAGAGGAAGCTTTCCTGCTCCCCACCCTACAGTAACCAACCATTTCTGGGTCCCTGCTTTGTGTCACACACTAAGGTATGATCTGGGAATTGGTGGATGGTTAGACATAGTCCTGAACCTCAAAGTGTAGGAGAGAGAGAACTATATAAATAATCTGAATGTAACATGATCAGTATATGGAAGAGGCAGGCACAAAATGCAACCTACAGACTGATAAAGGAAGGATCCACTTAGCCTGGGGGTGCTTAGAAGGCTGCACTGAGGAGCTGACATTTGAAATGAATCTTGAAGGCTAAGTAGGGATTTGCCAGATGGAAAAGAGGGAAAAGGAAATCTCAGGCATTCCTCTTTTTTAGAAAGTGAGCCAGCTTTCTTGACATTGAAACAGAATATTCCCAAGGGGCCGAACATCCCTATAGACTTTTTCATTAAGTCAGTTACAATATTCTAATACTTTAAGTTTAGACAGAACTGCCTAGCTTATTTTGGGGAAAATTTTGACTTCTAATTATATTTATTTTGTAGAACTATGTATGTAACAATGAGTTTTTTTGTTTTTTTTTTTAAAGCAGGCTCTGACTGGATATTTGTAGCACATCCAAGAGGAGGATATGTTGGGAGAGGATCTGATAGTATTAAGTAAGAATAATTTTCAGGGAAGGTCATAAAAGCATCCAAATCTGGTGTTTGGGGGAGCAGATTTCAGGATCCCCAAGACCACCCCCAGGTTCCATGATTCACTAGGAAAACTTATAGGACTCAGCATACAGTTGTACTCATGGCTAAGGCTTAGTACAGTGAAAGGACACAAAGTAAAATCAGCAAAGGGAAAAGGTACAAGGGGCAACGTCTGGAGGAAAACAGGCACAAGCTTCCAGGAGTCTTCACCCAGTGGAGTCACACAGGATGCTCTTAATTCCTCCAGCAATGAGTTGTCACAACATTTGTACAATGTTGTCTACCAAGGAATCTCATTAAAGACTCAGCACCCAGGGCTTTGACTAGGGGCTGGTCACATATGCACCTTCTGCCTGGCATGTACCCAAATTCCAGACTCCCAGAAGGAAAGCAGGTGTTCAGCATAAACCACGTTGTTTGCACAAACAGTTCAGGCACAATGAGAAATGGCGAAAACCCTCCTGAAATTCAAGTTTCCAGACGCCAGCCAAGGGCCAATGTTGTAAGCAGGCCTTTCTAAGGCTAAGCAGTTAGGCCTGCTATGTTAACTCTTTTCTGTACTGAGGGCAGTATTTATCTCATGAGAACATTTTTCTCTCCCCGTGGGTTGTGTCATTATTCCAAGCTCTGAATACCTAAAGCAAAGGCCTATTAGTAGAATAAATCAACACATACTTGGGCTTTGGGGGTATGTGTGTGTGTGTGTGTGCATGAGTGTATATGCTTAAAATAGTCATCATAACTGAAACAGCCTAAACATTTTGAATTGCAGGTGTCTGTCTGGAGTCTTTCCTTTATGGCTAATACATTTTTGAAATCCTTACCCAGATGAGTAATTACAAGAAAGTGTTGTGGCCTACTGTCAATGTTCTATTTTAAAATCATTCCCCAGCCATTAGAATTTGCTTCAGCTGCTCTTAACATCAATTTTCTATATGCAGGAAGTTAATGAAAGAACAAAAAATGCACCTCTGAGCGACATTTCTTCTTCACTTCAGTCACATTTTTTTTCTTTAAAGTCCACACCTCATCTGTTTTGTGTGGCACAGTGACTCCATTTTTAGTACTGAGTTTGCGTACAAGTCTGATTTTTACCTCTTTCTTTGTTTGCTGTGTGGCTGATGTGTCTGTAACACACAATCCTATATAAGCTTCCAAGGCAAGAAATTTCTGAAATCAATGATAATCGCATTTGATTCAAATAAGACTCTGACTTCCTGAGAATTCTGTATCATCTGGTGCCCAAATCTTACAGATCGATTACCTTCAACTTTTACTCCTAGGAGACTATTTCAAATCATGACGCTCCTGCATATGCTCTTCCTCAAATCCTTATTCACCCCCTCAAAATATATTTCAATTGACTACATATTTAATTTTTATTTACCCATGACTAAGCATTTATTTACTATCTAGCATATGCCTTCTGGATATTGGGTATACAAATAATAAAGAAAACAAGGTCGCCATCCTCAAGGAGGTAAAAGTCTAATAGGAAAATTAAACAGGTTAACAAAATGCAAATATTTATAAAACACCAGGTATACAGGATATGGCATTAAGTAGAGGAGATAGAGTTTAGGTGGGTCAGAAGAGGTTTCAGCTCTATGAATTTAGTTTTGAAATATAAGTAGGAATTCATGAGAGAAACCCCAATATTCTATATACACAATGACCCAAGGAATAAAAACAAATGGAGTGTTCAAGGAATTGCCAGTTGCTTAGCTTGCCAAAGGGTGGGGCAAGTGGCAGGAGACAAAACTGAAAAGATTGTCAGAGGCCAGATCATCAAGGGACTTAGAAACTCTACTTGTAAATTTCAGTATTGTCCTGTAGGCAATGTTTAATCCTTGAAGAATTTTAAGCAAGAAAGAGATGTGACGAGGTTTATGTTAGGGAAAAATATCTCTTGGGACAGATTGAAGGTGGTTGGAATGGAACACACTGAGCACATTTGGGAAGATGTTGGCTAAACCCAGTGGGGATTGTAAGGGCCTGATCTAAGTATAAAATTACTTATTCCTAATTCAAGTCCACATTTTAAATGGCATTCAAAACAGATAGATTGTGATTGGCTTGGATAAAATCTATAAAATGCTACCTCTCTGGGTTGTCTTGAGGATTGTATTGGTAAACCATGCACACTGTCTAACAGTGGCCTCTCACAGGATAGGGGTTTTGCTTCCCTTTCTCCTCCCCCCGTAAAACATCTGTAACTTTTGTTTACTTCCTCTCATTCATTTGCCACATGATGCTAGTGGCAGAAGGCTGGGTGTGGGTGTGAAGAGAGGAGCTGGTGCTGGCGAAGACACCCGAAGAGGCTGTGATGGAGAAGAGACAGAGGACCACGTGAAGCAAAGGAAACTTGTTGGGCACTTACTTTTTTTTCAATCAATTTTTTTCTTTGGACAAAAAAGAAAAAGACTTCACAAATAAATGCTAACTGTAAAAAAGTTTAAATGCCAAAGTCCACTTTAAAAATGGAAAGTTCCACCCTATTCCACTCTCATCTTCTAAGTAACTGATGTTAAGAATTTGTGTATCTCTTTCCAGAATTTTTTATGCACTTAAACATGTACACATGTTTGTTTTGTTTTACAAAAACATCAAATTATGCATATTGTTTTGCAACTTGCTTTTTCTACCCAACTATATACCTGGAGGATCACTCCACGTTAGTGCTTATGCCCTAACTTTATGCTTTATAGTTTGGCCTTGTTCTTTCTAACCAAGGCACAGAATCCCCGAGTATGACTGAACCATACATTTAATCAGTCCCCTACAGATGGACTTAAAGGTAATTATTATCACTATCATTGCTGTTCAGGCTGCTGTAATTCCCATCCTTGTGCATTTATTTTTGAATGAATGTACAAATATTTCTGCATAATAAATTCCTACAACAAAATCAAGAGTATGTATTTTAAACTTTCATAAGTAACATTGGGTATTTCTTTTTCCCAGTGATTCCAATTAGGTGAGGGAGAGTTGCTTCTCTGCATTGCCTGGGAAAATTGTCAAAACCATTCATACCCATTCCTCCTCGGGCCATTCTGACATGCTCACCCCGATCACACCCTGGGGGGTAGGAGAGGGAGAGAAGTGATGTGTGTAGTTCCCTGGGTGATTTTGTTCCATGTCTTCCTCTCTTGGGGACCATTGCTGTGCTCTTCTAATTAGGAGATTGATGCTCTGAGTTAATTCACTTCCCACTGGTGAGAGTTAGGTTGACCACAATCCCTGTGAGAGAAAACATTACTTTAATATTTACAGGCCCTGTATTCTTCAAGAAGCAACTCCTTTTTCCCCAGAGTCAACCCTGTTTATCAAACACCTCCTGGTTCAAAAGAATAGCATGGACACAGGTCAGCAATAGTTCACAGATCTGGAGGGAGCCCAGAAGGTTTTCTACTTCATCTCTAGACCTCCAGTCAAAACCATATTTAAACCACCCTAGCAGGGTCAGGACAAGGGCCTCCTTGCCTCACCTTCATCCCATAATCCAAACAACTTTCCTGAAAATTCAATAAGAATGTCAATTTAAAAAACAACCAAACTATCAATTGAAAAGAACCCAAACTCTGTAAAGTAATTTAAAGAGGTTTATTCTGAGCCCAATATGTGAGACCATGGCCTGGAGAGCCACACCGAAGAAGCATTGAGCAAGTGGCCTCACTGTGGTTGGCTTACGGTTTGGGTTTATACATTTTAGGGAGACAGAAATTACATGTAAAATCATATATCAGTACATGGAAGGCATACATTGATTTGGCCTGATAAGGCAGGATATCTCAAAGCTGGGCATTACAGGTTATAGGTGGGTTTAAAGATTCTTTGATTTGCAATTGGTTAAAGAAATGAAGCTTTTTCTAAAGGCTTGGAATGTTTTAAGTTAAGATAAGGAAGTCTGTTAATCAGAAACAAGCCACCAGACATACCTAGACTCAAGTGATCTGTTAAGTAAATTGATGACCTGCAGGTATGGTTTAAGCTTTATCTTACGTGGCCTTAGGCCCGTTAATGATTTTGTATCTTACTGCTACAAAGAATAACTCCAAAAGGGGCAGGGCATAACTAGGCATATCTGACTTCCCTTCTGCTCATGGCCAATTGAGCTTTAATGTTTTTTTGGGGGGGAGGGGCTCCCCTTGGCCAAGAGGGGATCCATTCAATTGGCTGGGAAGGCTTAAGATTTTATTTTAGTTCACAAAACAAAAAAGGTAATAGGCAAAACAGTATGGTTGTTCTCAACATGATAGAAACCTGGAATTGGACATAATAGGCAAAAAGACTGTTAACCCCTTTAACAACTTTCAAGTGAACAATTTAATCTTTCTGTAACTTTCCTGAAAAAATTTAACCTCGCTTTACTAGAGCTCAAAGGCTCAAGATTTAAAGGAAAGGACTAAACTTTAGAAAGTAGGATTAATTATCTAAGAGAGAAAAATGGAAGGTGGGGAGTTTTTTAAAAATAGCTTCCAAGCACAGGAAACACAATGGTATGGAGGATGATCAATAGCTGCTCTCATCACGAATGAGTCCCTTAGACATAGATTTGAACTACACAGAAAAGCAGATTTACAAATTTCTTAAAGCAAACCTTCATTATAGTTAAAGCACTTAGATGCATTCAGAAGCAAGATAGATTATCCTTTCCTTTTATAATGAGACTCTATATTAAAATTGTACTAAGTTGTACCCAATGCATCAGCCTCCTTTACTTCCAAGGTACATGTTAAGAAAGGGTTGGTTTTATATGACGCCTCTCTTTCCCAGATGATTCACTCCAAAGTGACTTGGAGTAGAATCAAGATTTCTTCTCATGACCCATGAGCCCCCCCTCATATGGCTTCTGTTTCTCCAAATGGCCTTGATCCCCTCTACCAATGTGCCAAACTGCCTCCTACCTGACGATCTCTGCCTTTGCTATTTCCTCAGCCCCAAACTCTCATCCCCTTTTTCTAATTTGGTTTCACTTAAATGTCCCTTTCTCAGTGAGGTAGCTTTTTGTAATCTTGTTAATGAACCCACAGAGGAGGGTTCTCTCTGTTGCTCACCACTCAGAAAGCCAATTACTGAGACAGCAGGGATTTCCAAGGAAGAAAGGAGATATATTGCGGAGAATACATCAACTGGGAGTGGGGAGGAATGGACTGCCTAAAAGCCACCTCCCCAATCTACAGGGTGAGGGGCATTTCTGGAGGTGAAAAGAATAATGCATGAAGAGAGTGAGTATCATTACATGTTTGGGGCAGAGTGCAGGGCACGCAAGTGCAGTGAGATATCATGCTAGTACATACATCCCATGATCAAAAAATGGTGGATAAGCCCCTCCCAGGGTGGGGATTTTAGTAGTATAATGAGCTAGGGGTTAATATTGGTCATTCTTTCAGCCTTGTGTGCAGGTGGGATGCACACAGTAGGTTGCTCAGCAGGTTCTTGGGCACAATCTGTGGTGGGGTGTCGCTAATCTTGTCTTCTCTGGGCAAACAGGGGGTGTAAGGCTGTGTAGTTATCTCGTAGCTGCAAGGAAGTTCTGCCGTTTCTGGGGAAAAAAAACTCAAAGGGAATGTATCAGTGCAACAGAAAGTTACAAAGTTCTGGTCAGTAATCTTACGGGCCTGGGAACTTGAAACTGTGAACTAAAATAAAATTTTAAGGCTGACCCCCCCCCACCGGCTGGCTAAACGGACCCCCTCGTGGCCAAAGGAATACCCTAAAGCTGAATTGCTTGCCAGGAGGAGGGAGGTCAGACATGCCTTATCATGCCCCCCTCCCTTTTTGGTGACATCCTTTGTAACCCGCTAACAGGCCTAGGGGTATGCAAGACAAACCTGCAGGTCCTCAATTTACACAACAAATCTATG
>NW_012143634.1:1857102-1862315 GCF_000956105.1 Propithecus coquereli | reverse complement strand
CACCCTGTTTTTAAGTCCTCAGAGGCTCTTCCCGGCCTCTCTCTTGATTACACAAGGACGTAGTCAAAACTATTACAAGCAGTTGGAAAGATTCATTAACCTTCTTAGCCTTTGACCCTATTCTTAGTCTAGTGGGAAGGAAAAGGATGATTTTATTCCAGTTATATCTGCGAATTGTGCAAACCTTACTTTTCCTACACATTATAGGATCCATTCAATGAAGACACATTATATTGTATTTTGACCATATATTAGACACTAATCTAGGCACTGGGGATACAGCAGTGAACGAAATAGAAATTCGTGTTTACATTCTGGTGGGAGGAGGACAATTAATCGGGGGAATAGGACATATAGATGTTTACAAATTTTTTTTTTTTTGCAATTTTAAATAGTGTAAACTAAAATAAAATCTTAAGGCTCACCCCCCACTAGCTGACTGAATGGACTCCCTCCTGGCCAAGCGGATACCTTAAAACTGAACTGCCTGCCAGGAGGAAGGAGGTCAGACATGCCTCATCATGCCCCCCTCCCTTATTGGGGACATCCTTTGTAACCCATTAACAGGCATAAGGGTATGCAAGACAAACCTGCAGGTCCTCAATTTACTCAACAAATCTAAGTCAGGTGGCTTATCTCTGATAAACAGCTCCTTATGTTGAAACATTCCAAGCCTTTAGACAAAGCTTCATGTCTTTAACCAATTACAAGCCAAAGAATCTTTAAACCCACCTATAACCTGTAAGCCACACCCCCCCGCTTTGAGATGGCCCACCTTTTCAGGCCAAACCAATGTATGCCTCCTGCATATTGATTTATGACTTTACCTGTAACCCCTGTCTCCCTGAATGTGTAAAGCCAAACTGTAACCCAGCCACAGTGAGTCCACTTGCTCACCGCTTCTTGGGCCTGGCTCCAGGTCATGGTCCTCAAATTTGGCTCAGAGTAAATCTCTTTAAAATTATTTTACAGAGTTTGGCTTTTTTTTTTCCCATTAACAAGTTGTTGATTAAATAACCCATAGGGTAAAAATGGGACTGTAAATTATCATACAGGTAGCAACTGCAGGAAGCAGCTGCTACTCCTAAGGCCAAAGAAACAAAGGGAAGAGGTTGGAAATATTAAAACAACCAAACAAGAGATGATGGTGGCAGTGGGTTTGTGAATGGTGAGATTCTGGATATTTTTTGAACATAGAACCAATAGGATTTGCTGAGTATTAGAGGAGGAGAGAAAGAGAGGGGTCAAGTATGAAATCAAGGTTTGGAGCATAAGGAAAAGGATACAGTTGCCAGTAACTGAGATGGGGAAATCCAAGAGAAGTAGAACTGGGAGTGGTGATGGGGTGAGGAACTCAGTTATGGCCACTTGAGCACTTACGATGCCTATCAGACATCTAAAGTGGGGATGTCAAATAGCAGGAGATCAGGAGATCAAGAAAGTAGTCTGACCTGAAGATATAGTTTTAGGAGACACCAGTTTATGGTGGTATTTAAAGCAATGGTGTTGCCGACCTCACAGTTCTTGGTCCCCTGAGTCCATAGAAATTGACATGCAACCAAAAAAGGAATTTATACAGGCAAGGCTTTGGGGCGGGGGCTTTTGCTTGAAAAAAAGGGAGACAGTGCTCATTAAGGAGCAACCAGATTGCGTCTCTGAACAAAGGACTGGGGAACTTTTAAAGGGTAGAGAGAGAAAGTTTGACGCCAGCATTAAAATCATAGCATGTAGAGGCAGAGTTTTGTTGGCAGCTGTTCATTCGGGGACCATGCTTCTTTATACATCACATGTCTCATTAGCATGTTAAATCTCCACCCTTGGACGTGATTTTTAGCATTAAAATGAGGCCAAATGTTATGTGCGGTCAACTTTGGGCAGTAACCAGTTTGTGCTGTCTCTGACTGGGGCCAGCAGACCCCTGCTCCATTGGTTGCCACATCCCATTAAAGAAAGCAGAACTGCCTTCTACTGAAGCTGGATGTTAATCATTTTCAAAGCTTTTGTTCAGTATTGTAAGTAGACATAAGCTTTGGCTCAAGGCAGCCAAAGTCCACCTCCTATACTATCTCAGTGGGGACCATAGTGAACCAAAATTGCATTAATGCAACTATCTGACCAGCAACACCTATATTCACTCTGTGATATTTCTTACAAAATGATGTCTAAGGGCTGAGCAAAAGGCTTGAGCAAACATCACAAATGTTCCAAGGTTCAGGCTAGAACTTACAGGCAGAGGCTCAGCCACAGAAAGTGCACAGGGCCTCTATCTCTTGCCATCCCATGAAGCAGTGTGTTTGGGCTAGACACTGCTAAACACATCATGAACTATGCTCCAGAGGAGGGACCTCGCGCTCCTGCTGCTCTCCAGGAAGCACCTGATCAAGCATGTGACTTTGGCACCATTATAGTCATTAAGAGGGACCTTCCTAACAGAGACAGCATCCTGCAGCTGGATACCAACTGACCAGAGGAGTTATTAATACATGCCAGTGTGACATCACCTTCCTTTGGGAGGTAGGGGAGCCACTGCTCCAGCTAGCTCTGGCGATTTCCAGCAGACAATTGTCCTATTTGTCTCTCCTCATCAACACATACTTGAACTCTGTCAATGATAGGGAACTACCTAATTCCATATTTAATTATTGATTACTAGCAAACTATTCTTATACTTAATAGAATTCTATCCTTCTGGTACCTTTATCTAATGGCTCTGGTTCTAGCCCTTGGAGTCAGGTTGAACAAGCCTAAGCCCCCTAAATATGCCAGCCCTTCACATACTAGAAGAAAGACACATGGCCTCAAGTCTTCCCACCTTCATGTTAAACATCTGCAGTCCTTTCAGCTATTCCCCACATGATAGTTTTGTTTCCACTCTCTAATCATGCTCTTTCCTCTCTAAGTATAGTCCAATTTGTCAAAACATTTCTTCTTTTCCTTTTTAGTGAAAAATTTCAAACACACAGCAAAGTTGAAAAAATTTTACAGTGAGCATCTGTATACCCACCATTCAGATTCTACCATCAACATTTAGCTGTACTTCATCCATTTATCCACTCCTCTGTCTGTTGCTCCATCTTATTTTTGTTCTTTTCAATTGTAGTAAAATATACATAACATGAAACTTACCATCTTAACCCTTTTAAGTGTGTAATTAATAGTGTTAAGTATATTCACTTTGTTGTGCAATTGATCTCCACAACTTTTTCATCTTGCAAAACTGAAACTCTGTACTCATTGAAAAACAAGTCCCCTCTCCCCCAGCCTTGGTAATCACCATTCTACTTCCTGTTTCTGTGAATTTGACTACTTTAGTTGCCTCATATAAGTGGAATCATACAACATTTGTCTTTTTGTGATTGGCTTATTTATTCTTCTTAGCATAATGTCCTCGAGGTTCACCCACGTTGTAGCATGCAATAGGATTTCTTTCACTTCGGATACCTTAAAACTGAACTGCCTGCCAGGAGGAAGGAGGTCAGACATGCCTCATCATGCCCCCCTCCCTTATTGGGGACATCCTTTGTAACCCATTAACAGGCATAAGGGTATGCAAGACAAACCTGCAGGTCCTCAATTTACACAACAAATCTATGTCCAGTGGCTTATCTCTGATAAACAGCTCATGTTGAAACATTCCAAGCCTTTAGACAAAGCTTCATGTCTTTAACCAATTACAGGCCAAAGAATCTTTTAACCCACCTATAACCTGTAAGCCCCCGCTTCGAGATGGCCCACCTTTTTGGGCCAAACCAATGTATGCCTCCCACGTATTGATTTATGACTTTACCTGTAACCCCTGTCTCCCTGAAATGTATAAAACCAAACTGTAACCCAACCTCAGCGAGTCCACTTGCTCAAGGCTTCTTGGGCGTGGCTCCGGGTCATGGTCCTCAAATTTGGCTCAGAGTAAATCTTTTTAAAATTACTTTACAGAGTTTGGTCTTTTTTTTCCGTTGACAAAACATAAGAGAATCATAAAAAGGCATTTTTGCTTATGGAGCTGCTTACACTTTAAACACCACTCCTGTGCAATCCCTGTCTTACACATTATACTGTTTCATTTTCTTCTCAATCTTTGCTACAGTTTGAATGTGTCCCCCAAAATTTCATGTTGGAAACTGAATTGCCACTCTAACAGCATTAAGAAGTGGAAACTTTAGGATGTGATTAGGCCATGAGGGCTCCACCTCCCACCCCCAGGGATTAATGCAGTTATGGCAGGAGTGGGTTAGTTATTGTTAACTAAAATAAAATATTAAGCTCTCCCCAACTGACTGAATGGATACCCTCTTGGCCAAGGGGACACCAGAAATACCATGAAAAGGAATGTCAGACATACCTCAACATGCCCCCCTCCCTTCTTGGAGATATCCTTTGTAGCTCATTCACAGGCCTAAGGCTATGCAACACAAAGCTTAAACCACATCCGCAGGTCCTCAATTTATACAACAGATCACTGGAGTCTGGGTATATGGCAGGTGGCTTGTCTCTGATTAGCAGAGTTCCTTATCTTAACTCAAAACCTTCCAAGCCTTTAGACAAAGCTTCATTTCTTTAATCAATTACAAATCAAAGAGTCTTTAAATCCACCTATAACCTGTAAGCCCCGCCCCTTTGAGATGTCCCACCTTTTCGGGCCAAACCAACGTACACCTTCGTGCATTGATTTATGACTTTACCTGTAACCCCTGTCTCCCTGAAATGGATAAAACCAAATTGTAACCCAGCCACAGCAAGTCCACTTGCTCAAGGCTTCTTGGGCCTGGCTCCAGGCCATGGTCCTAAAACTTGGCTTAGAATAAAACTCTTTAAATTATTTTATGGAGTTTGACTTCTTTTCTGTTGATATTATGGTGAAACTGGGCTCCTGATAAAAGGATAAGTGGATAAGTTTGGACTCATTTCTCTCTCTCTCTCACACACACACATACACACACACACACACACACACACACACACACATACACACAAACACACACCACCACCACCATTACTTTTAAGATGCAGCATGTTCTAAATCTCCAAGAAATGTTTTCCTCCTTAATACTTAATTGCACTAATTTGCAAGCCTTTCTCCCAAAATAGAATTACTGCTTTCCATTATTATGCAAAATAGTAATAATAGCACTTAGTTATTTTCCTTAGACCCCCAACTTCCTCCTCCATTCATATGTTGCTCCCTGGGGAGAAGAAGGGCAAAGAAATTGGGCCCC
>NW_012143634.1:1847033-1853727 GCF_000956105.1 Propithecus coquereli | reverse complement strand
TGATGGACATTTGTGTTGCTTCCATCTCTTGGTTGTGAATAATGCTGCTATGAACATGCAGGATGCTATGGAGCGTGCAAATATCTCTTTGAGATCTTGCTTTCAGTTCTTTTGAATATATGTCCAAACCTGAAATTGCTCTATCACATGGTAATTCTATTTCTAATTTTTTCTGGAGCTGCCATACTGTTTTCTACAGAGGCTACACCATTTTACATTGCCACCAACAGTGCACAGGGTTTTTTCCACAACCTCACCAACACCTGTTATTTTCTGTTGTTTTTTTTTTTTAAATAGTAACGATCCTAATGAGTGTCAAGTTCCATCTTATTTTTTGATACATTTCAAAGTAAATTGCAGACTTCCCCCTAAATACTTCAGCTTCCATATCATTTGCTAGAGTTTAATATCTATTTATAGTTTTTTATGTAAAGCTTATGATGAAATGCACAAAACTTCAGCATCCACTGAGTTTTGACAATCGCATGCAGCTGTGTAACCCCAAGATATAGATCTAGATATCTATATAGAACAGAAAGTTTCTTTATACCCTTCCCTAGTTAGTCTCCACCCCCTAACCCCGCTCTCAGGAGAAACCACTGCTCTGATTTTCTTCCACCATAGATTAGTTTTGCCTATTCTAGAACTTCATTTAAATGTAATCATACATTCTGTACTTACAGCAGCTGTGAGAAAGAAGGTGCCCCTCAGACATTCAACTCCTGGGAGGGTTAACAACTAAGGGCCTCAGCTACTGGCTTCCCAAACCCCTCACATTTACAGAGCCTCCAACTGGCTGCTCCTAGTCAATGACTGAGCGAGGTACAGCACTAGGACAGGCAGGTTCCAGCCAGAAACAGAACTCCTCTGACAGCTGGCTTTAGTTTCAGGACAGCCTGGGGCCTTCCTGAACTTTCCACATCTAAGATGCTGCCACGCACCCTCTGTCCTTCACTAGAGGTCACACTGGCAACACAGCCTTTCTGCTTTCCCAGCCTTTCCCACCTCCCTCCCTATTTCTCTCATGGTCATTTCCCTTGATAAAACTCTTACCCATTTAATGTTGCCTCGGTGTCTGCTTCTTAGAGCACCTGTGATAGGGCAGTATTCTTTTGTGCAAGGTTTCTTTCACACAGCATATTTTTGTCAAAATATGTCTTCATTTGTTTTGTCACAACTGAACACCACACTTCTATGGCGACATCACAATTCTCTAAAGACATCTCAGGTCAAGTCAGCATTTTCAGTAGCCCACAACTGACCCAAGGAATGCCCTTTACACTAAATTACTTCAGTCATTCTCATGCATGCTGCTGCTCAGTCTCATCTCCCCCATCCTTCATCTGTACCGTTGGGTTTTGGACACAAGTAGAGGGTGTAACATAAGCCTGGCAACTTTTCTTCCTTAATAAAACAGCAAGAGAAGTGGTATGTGCACACAGAGACGTTTGTCTTCATTTGTTTAGACACACAAATGTGCACAACAGTGCCAAGATTAAGAACACGGGCTCTGGATCCAGATTGCCTGACCCAAGTCCCTACTCCACTAGGAGAATACAGTCGGCCCTCCTTATCCAAATGTTCCACAGACGGAAAATATTTTTTTAAAAAAATAATAAGTAACAACAAAAATAATGCAAAGTTTTAAAATATAGTATAACAACTATTTACATAGCATTTACATTGTATTAGGTGCTATAAGTAATCTGGAGATGATTTAAAGTATACGGGGGAATGTGTGTAGATTATACATGTCATTTTATATAAGGGACTTGAACATTCATATGTTTTGGTATCCACAGGGTTCCTGGAACCAATTTCCCCAATACTGAGGGATGACTGTATATCAGGTAGGAATGCTTTAGGCTGCAAGTTATAGAAAAGCAAATCAGCAATGGTTTAAAAAAATAGGAGTTCATTTTTCTCACATTATATAAAGTCTAAAAGTAGGCAGCTCCTGGCATTGGTTTGCAAGCTTAACAATGTCAGGTCTGGCATCTCTGCAATTCCCTTGGGCTTTCCCTTCTGCTTGCAAGATGGTGAGATGGCTGCATCATCTTAAATCATCTTTTCCATATTCAAGACTACAAGAAATGTAAAGTCTTTGCTAGAAGCTCCCAGCAGACTTCTGCATATGCCTCATTGGCCTCTCCTAGATGAAAAGAAGCCTGGGAAAGAGAGAATTGGACTTTTCTAGTCTAATGGTGGGGGTGGACAAAGGAGAAAGGGTAGCGAATGGTTGTTGAGTTTGGTAATCAATATAGATGCTGTAGCTGTTTACCACGTACACAATCTTGGACAAGTTACTTACCTCTCTCACCTCAGTTTTCTCATCAATAATGGGATAATAATATATCTATTTTACAAACCTTGATGTGAGGATTAAGCCAGTTATTATATGTCCGGAGCCATGAGGCCCGGCAGCTGCTTATCCGAGATGGCCACGAGCCATGTGGATCGGCCTGCTTATCTAAAATGGCCGACCAAGCCCGTGCATTTGCAAAAGCCCGCGAAAGAGCTTGTAAGTTTCCATTTACCCATTATGACGTAGCCCTTGAAAGCCGCCTGAGGGTTTCCTTATATGGAAATCCTCTGGCTGGAAAGCCAGAGCCTCGGAAAGCACCGCCCCTTTACTGTTACCTCCTCTTTCTGCCTTACTTAAGCCTCTGCCCTACTGCCAATAAACGAGACTTGATCAGACTCCTGTCTTGTCTCCATTTCTTGTGTCTCCTGCCTCTCCCAATTCCCACTCCCTCTTCCAGGGTCCACGTTGACTACCCCGCGGGTCGGGACAATTATATATGAAGTGTGTAGAACAATGCCTGCAACATAATAAGTCTTCAATTATGGTATATACTATTTATCATGGGGAAAATCACATATAACCCAAATGTCTATCAAAGGAGGATCGATTATGTAAATTCATCTAACTGGAATACTATGCAGCCATTGAGATGCCAATTGATCATGATTGGCCACATACTGTTCAGTAAATATAACAAGTTATGGGACAATACATAAAGTATGATCCTTGTTACATAAAATTGTACACATGGGGTGAACATAGTGTAACATGGTTTAAGGAAATGGGAGTTCATTTTTCTTATATTACATGAAGTCTAAAAACAGGCAGCTCTTGGCATTGGTTTGAAAACTTAACAATGTCAAGTCTGGCATCTCTGCAATTCCCTTGGCCCTCCCCTATGCTTGCAAGATGGTGAGAAACATCATTTTTCATGGATCAGAGATCTTCTAGGGCCTCAACCATGTTCTGCTTATGTGAACCTCATGTAGTTTTCAGACCAAAAATTGACTTTGTTCCCTGAGGAAATAACTTACTGAATACTTTTCCTAAACATCCCAGAACAATTTAAGAAATCATTAGGATGCTTAGTTTACAATTGAATTAGTCCCAGAGAGTGTTTGACTCAGTGAATATATTCTATTTGATTAAGAATTCAGATTTTTATCAGGGAGAAAATCAGTTATTTAAGTGGCATGCCTTAACTTCTCCTTTTTGATAAATCACAATGTAATCCATAGAGAATGCCACATTTAGATTTGAATATTCAAATACTAGTATCTTCAGATTTTTTTTTCAAACAGTCCAAGAAATGTAGGAGCAGTTTGTTTTTTCTGGAAGTGTACTTATGTCTATGTTTCAAAGACACAGACATATGTCTATTCAAAGGCTCTGATGGCTGTGGGCAGACCCGCTCTCCTGTCATTAAGCCCCATTACTTCTTTGGCCACCCAGGGAAAATTTTCCTCTACTATTAAAATAACCAAACTAACAGTATTAACCAAACTAACAGTAACAGCTTATCGACCTCTAAGTTTGAGCTTCAGTGTAAAGGAGCACTACTTTTCAAGGGTTCATTTTAAAGTTTCATCCTCTCAGTAAAATATTCAGTGTGATTTGGGATATTAAATCCATCCCCTATGGGGTTTGCCTATTGTATAGGCCTCTGAACTACTTGCGTACTCAGAGAAAGAAAAATCAGGAAAACCTTGAAACTAGAATTTAGGGTGGAGAGTATAATTGTAGATAAGATTTTAATGACACATGCTAATTGTTAAGAGACCTGGGAGAGCCTTGTAGAGTGTTATGCAACATACAGACTAAAAGGCTGGAACACAGCATCTAGAAGAATCAACATATCCTCTGTCATATTCTCATCTTCTCCAGTAACTTTCATATATTTTGCTTTTGTACCTCCCTATAGATAGTGAAGGAGCTTAGGAAATCTCACCCCAAAATATGATTGCTTGGTGTAAAAAGTATTTTGAATTAAAGGCCCTTAGAGATCAACAAACTTTGGAAGGGGCTTTCCCTCTATCTGCGTAAACTAGTCAGACCCATCAACAATTGATTTCCCTTCCCCTTCCAGTTATCCCACTATATTGCAGGAAAGAAGATCAAAAATGCAACCAGACCTGGCCCAAATCATTTTATATATAATACCTGTCTCTCAAGGTTAATTTAATTTGCCGAGTATCATTTACAAATCAATCTATTTCCCCCATCCATTCATCCTCCCTAGCAACCATTTATTGCCTCTTAAACAGAATGACCTATATTCCTCATCTCCTCTCCTTCACAAAGAGGGTATAAAAATATCCAGATCCCATTGGAATATTGGATAATTACTCTGTGATTCTACCCTTGCTCGTGGTAAATAAACCTCGTCCTCTTATTAATCTAATTGTGAATTGATCTTTCAGCAAATTTTGGGGGGAAAGGGGAAGTTTCCCCTTACCCCCACAATGGTGAAAACATCACTGAGTTTCTGGGCAATCATGAATTTAAGACAGACTTCTCTGGTAAAAAAAAGTAATACCATTGTTCCTTCTTTGCACAACACAGTGGCCTTCCCTCTTGGGAAGATGGTGCCTGGACTCCCTGCCACTCTCATATAGGTATGGGTGTAGAGGTACTTGAACCCATGCAGAGCCAGGAGATCAGTACCAGTTAAGGCTCAGTGCTGAATACCAAGTTAGCCAGAACCCTGGGCATGGAAGAGGTCGTGTTCCTCACTTATACAGGACCTCACGTACCCCAAGTGTCTGTACCTCACTTGCCCTCACCCTTTCTGCTTCACTGCACACAAACTTGGCCTCTACTTCCTTCCAGCAGCTTCATTTCTTAGGCCGAGGATGGTCTCTGGCCACCACAGCCACTAGGCCAGGGAATTAATGCCCCCTAAACCCAGCACCTTCAATCCATGATGGACAGGAACAGATGATATATAAATGCACCAGCTTCCTTGCCCCTCAAGAAGGATAACTCATTTTCCGAAGTTCCCCTGCAGCACTGAGTCCCAGTTGCCCAGAGTAGCAACTTGCTCAATAATGGACCATTTCTTGGCTGCCTTTCCTTCCCCCTCTCCCTTCCCCAATTCCCTACCAATATTTCCTAGAATAACGTCCTAAATAAACTATCTACTTCCAAATCCGTGTCTGGGAATCAACAGAATGAAAAGGCAACCTACAGATTGGGAAAAAATATCTGTAAACCACACCTCAAATAAGGGATTAATATCTAAGATTTATAAAGAACTCTCACAACTCAATAGGAAGAATACACATAACCCAATTTAAAAGTGGGCAAAGGACTTGAATGGACATTTCCCCAAGGATAACATAAAAATGGCCAACAGGTACATGAAAATGTGGTCAACATCACTAATCATTAGGGAAACACAAATCAAAACCACTATTAATCCCAATTCACACCTATTAGGATCAAAAGGAAAAAAGATAAGTGTTGGTGAGGGTGTAGAGAAAAGGGAACTCTTGTACACTGTTGGTGGGAATGTAGATTTGTAACAGGGAATGGCCTGAAAAGGGGTAAAATGTTTTACACGTTGTCTCTTTAAAATCCCCCCACTCTTTTTGGGAATTAAAACCTGCATCCCTGCCCAAGGCCAGTAATAAGAGGGGCAGGGGAGTGTCCTTTGTTCTTTGAACCACAGGAGATGGCACAACAGAATTGTCCGGGCAGAGGTCATGAGAGTGTCTTCATCGAAGTTGCTACAATTAAACAGCAATAGCCCAAAGCTGAAAACTCCCTTTAAAAGCTCTGTATTTCTGCTTATAGTGAGGACAATGGTATTTTAAGATGAGAGTCTGCTGGCAAATTAATAAACTTCTCCTTTCTTCTCCTCAAGCCACTTGTCCTCGTTACTCTGATGTGGCCTCAGGGACAAGTGCTGAACTTCCAGTAACAGATTGGAGCAGCCATTATGGAAAACAGTATGGAGGTTCCTAAAGAAATTAAAAATAGAACTACCATATAATCCAGCAATCCCTCTTCTGGATATATACCCAAAGGAAATGAAATCACCACCTCATAAAGGCATCTGTATTTTCATGTTCATTGCAGCATTATTCACAATAGCCAAGAGATGGAAACAACCTAGGTGTCCATCAATGGACAAATGGATAAAGACACTGTAGTACATATACACGGTGGAATATTATCCAAGTTTTAAAAAAGGAGGAGATCCTGCCATTTGTACAACATGGGTGGACCTGGAGGGTGTTATGCTAAGTGAGACAAGCCAGACACAGAAAGAAAAATATTGCATAATCTCACTTATGTGTGAAATAAGAGGACTATCATTGGTAATAGCGTGCTGTATTCATGATTTTGCTAAATGAGTAGGTCATAGCTGCTCTTGCCACAGGAGGG
>NW_012143634.1:1843013-1846273 GCF_000956105.1 Propithecus coquereli | reverse complement strand
CTGCTGCGAGGAATATGGGCTAACATTTAATAGTTGAGAATTTACCAAGTTTCTTGAAGGGTTAACATCTGACCTAACTCATCACCTCAAACCAAGCAGATGGTCCTCAGTCACATACATCATTTGAGATTTTTCAACAGAAGCAGCCATTGACAACAGGGGAGCGGCAAAGCCTGTCAAATAGAAGTAGGAACCTTCTGGGAATTTGGAGAAGCAGGCTGGATATTTCACTTCCCCAAGGGACCCCAGCATACACTGTGATCTCATCTGGTCCCCAGGGCATTTGGGACCTGCATTTTACGATTTACAGCCACTGAGGGATCAGTTAGCTACATGATTGCTCTGGTGTGTTTTAATGGCAGAATTACCACCATCTCCCTTAAGGGAAGAATAATAACGATGCTTTGAATTTGCATAGCACTTTTACTCCCCCAATATTATTTTATTTTGTCTTCTAAATAGTTCTTACATCATGAAAGTATTCCTCGTTTTCAATTAGAATTTTTGTAAACTGCACTGTATTTCTCATGGTTATGTCCCCTGGGATTTATAGACCAAATAAATTCTCCTCCGTGTTAACACCTTTCAATAGCTATAGACTGTAGCCATGGCCCATTCTCCTCCCTTTTTTTTTTCATGCTTTTAACCATCAAATTCACTTCAAATCCATAGGGAGTGCGTAGAAGGCCATAAAACCCCATAAAACTCCATCAGTGATGTCTTTATATATACTGATATATTTCCTCGTCCTTCTTTCCTTCCATTTCTTATAATTATTTTTGTGCATCTTCTCTGGCTTTAAAAGCAAATAAGTATTCTAAGGTTAAAATGTTGGCAACATCACTGTAAGAAAGAATTTTTCAAGTCTCAGGCCTGCAGTCTCTTTCAGACAAAAACAATTCCAGCCACTTTGGACCTTCTTTCCTTTCCTCCCTTTCCTCCATCTCTGGTTGAAGGCATTTCAATTCTTCTGCAAAATTTCCACAAAATCAAAGAATACAGTTAATGCAGATCCAGTTATTTACCTCCTTTATAGCCCATTCTGACATCTTAATCTGACAGGCCTGACAGTTGAAAATACTTCTCTGTAAGTGTTCACACACACACACACACACACGCACACATGCACACACACACACACACACACACACACACAGCCATATCATTCTGCTTTTCTGATGCACACCATCCTCTTCTCGCTCACAATCCAGGCTCCATGTGACCATGTCACAGCCAATCTCGCACCAAACTGTGTCCCAGATTCAGCTTCTGCCTCAATTAAGGAAACATGGGAGACAAAGCAGCACTTATTTTTAAATTAAAAAGCCTCCTGGCTTCCCTTACAGACTGCCTTGAGTGTGCTGCCCTGATCAAAGCCGCTTTGAACACTCTTCTGCTCTGGCAGGGATGGGAAAGAATGTTGCCCTTAGAAAACGTTAATGTGAAACGTTAGAGCATCAGGAACATGCAAGGGGCTGAAGCCCGTGTGGAAGAGGCTCAAAAGTTTGTTTGCCTTCATTCCAAAAGTCCTCAAAGGATGTGATTAAAAACAGAAGTTTCATGGTTCTAATTCATCTTACTTATTCTAATTTTTATAGGTTTTTCCCTACTCATTTCTCTGTCTTCATTTATTTTGTTTGTTTATTGCTTCTTCTTATCCTTTCCCAGAGAAATTAATTTTCCCCTTGGATTATCTTTCTCAAAAGCCCCTTTTATTTCATTTTTCATTCACCTACCCTCCCCCAGTCTTTCAACTACATTCTCTGCTTTTCTGTACTTTCTCTTAAAAATAAAATAAAGAATCATTAACCCATTGATCATTTTCACCATTTCTCACCCCCTCTAAAATTGATTTAAAAAAAATTTTTAGAGTAGTATTATACATAATAGACCAAAATTGGAAACAATTTAAATGTCTGTCAACTGGTAAAAAGGCAAATTGTGATACATCCATACAATGGAATACTACTGGCAATAAAAGAGAATAAACTACTAACAAACACAATATCATGAGTGAATCTCAAAATAAGTGTTGAGCAAAAAAGGAGCCAGAGATGAAAGGGTATATGCTGCATAATTCCACTTATATGGAGTTCATGAATGGGCAAAACAAATCTATGCTGATAGAAACCAGAACACTAGTTGCAGGAAGATGGAGTATTGAATAAAAGGAGGCATGAGGGCACTTTTAGAGGTGATGGAAATATTCTTTATCTTGATTACAGTGTGTTTGCATTTGTCAAAACTCATCAAATGGTATGCTTTAGATCTCTGCACTTCGCAGTCTAAATTACATCTTCATTTTAAAAGAAATGTCTTAAAGAATAAAAAGAGAGATAAATTAATTGTGGTAATTACATAGCATGGCTTATGACATGACTATTTAAAATCATTTTTCTGTAGACTATTTAATAATATGGAGAAATAATATGCTTAAATGTGGAAAAGGCAGAACACAAAATTCTACATAAGAAGGGCCCCATATTTCATAGAAAATTTCTGCAAAATAGCAATAATAGAAACTCAAATTCTGGACCAAAACAACAGCAACAAAAGAATGATCCCATTTTTCATAAGAAAAATTTTATATGGCAATATGCATGGAGAAAGATGGAGGATTTAAAAACATAAAAAGACAATACCACTCCTCTTTTTTCAAATAAATGATTTTGCTTTCCTTAATATTTGGTTCTAAAGCTTATATAATCAAGACATTAAAGAAAAGGCAATATTTCTTTCAATAAGCCACAAGCTGTACCTATGTGTCTATTATAGTTACCCGAAAGCTTGTACTAGGTTGGACAGAAAGTGAGTGGATCGTGGGAACCTGCTTTCTTTGCTTCCCAAATTTCCTCTGTTTGGTTCAGCAGAGCCTTCATTTGGTTTCTGTCCCTTCGTCCAAGTGGCCAGAGCCCTGTAAGCCTGCCCTTCAGAGGGCCAACCCACTGCTTCTTTGCCTCTTAAACTAGATGTGGTCAATCATGACATCCAGGCTATAGGTGCAAGGGTATCTAGCCAAGTCATTCATCTAAGTAATTTCGGAAAACGTTAAATAACTGTGGGAGAGTCATCTCTGCACAGTTCACTCTACACAGATCACTACAGAATGCAACTGATAAACCCACGTTATTTTTAATAAGCATTGATGAGGATGGCAGAGCTCTTAAAATTTTTTTCCAGATCAAGTTTAGTTAAAGAGATGCAAACCCCACACGAAGTGATAAAGGGTTTGTTTTGGTGATTCTTAGATTTTTTTTTTT
>NW_012143634.1:1800474-1841923 GCF_000956105.1 Propithecus coquereli | reverse complement strand
TTAGGATATCCATTACCTCAAATATTTATCATTTCTTTGTGTTGGCAACATTTCAGATCTTTTATTCTAGCTATTTTGAAATATACAATAAATTATTGTTAACTATAGACACCCTATTGTGCTATTGAACACTTATTCCTTTTACAGATGTTGTGTTTTTTACAAATTGAAGGTTTGTGGCAGCCCTGTGTCCAGCAAGTCAATCAGCACCATTTTTCCAGCAGCATGTGCTCACTTTCTATCTCTGTGTCACATTTTGTTAATTCTTGCAATATTTCAAGCTTTTTCATTATTAGTATATTTGTTATGCTTATCTCTGGTCAGTGATCTTCGATGTTACTATTGTAATTATTTTGGGGCACCATGAACATGCTCATATAAGACATGGCCAATAAGTTGGCCATTCCGCAGTATCTCCCCCTCTCCTTGAGCCTCCCTATTCCCTGAAACAAAACAATATTGAAATTATCAATGAATAACCCTACAATGGCCTCCAAGTGTTGAAGTGAAAGGAAGAGTTGCATGTCTCTCACTTTAAGTCAAAAGCTAGAAATGATTAAGCTTAGTGAGGAAGGCATGTTGAAAGCCAAAATAGGCCAAAAGCTAAGCCTTTCATGCCAAATAGTTAACCAAGTTGTGAATGCAAATGAAAAGTTCTTGAAGGAAGTTAAAAGTGCTGCTCCAGTAAACACATGCTTGATAAGAAAGCAAAACAGCGTTATTGCTAATACGGAAAAAGTTTGAGTGGTCTGGATAGAAGATCAAACCAACCACAACATTCCCTTAAGCCAAAGCCTAATTCAGAGCAAGGCCCTAACTCTCTTCAATGCTGTGAAGGCTGAGAAAAGTAAGGAAGCTGCAGAAGAAAAGTTGGAAGCTAGCAGAGGTTGGTTCATGAAACTTCACTGTTGTCTTATTTTAAGAAATTGCCACAGCCACCCCAACTTTCAGCAGTCGCCACCCTGATCAGTCAGCAGCCACCAACATCAAGGCAAGACCCCCCTGCAGCAAAAAGATTACAGCTCACTGAAGGCTCAAATGATCATTTGCCTCTTTTTAACCAATGAAGTATTTTTAATTAAGGTATTTACATTTTTTAGACATAATGCTATTGCACACTTAATAAACTACAGTATAAACACAACTTCTATATGTGCTAGGAAGCAAAAAAATTTGTATGACTCATTTTACTTCAATATTTGCTTTACTGTGGTGGTCTGGAACTGAACCCACAATATCATCAAGGTATACCTGTACTTTTTTTTTTTTTTTTTTGAGACAGAGTCTCACTCTGTTGCCCAGCTAGAGTGCTGTGGCATCAGCCTAGCTCACAGCAACTTCAAACTCCTGGGCTCAAGCAATCCTTCTGCCTCAGCCTCCCGAATAGCTGGGACTACAGGCATGTGCCACCATGCCCAGCTAATTTTTTTCTATATATTTTTAGTTGTCCAGCTAATTTCTTTCTATTTTTAGTAGAGACGAGGGGGTCTTGCTGCTCAGGCTGGTCTCGAACTCCTGAGCTCAAACAATCCACCCACCTTGGCCTCCTAGAGTGCTAGGATTATAGGCGTGAGCCACCACATTTGGCCATAAATTGGTTTTTATATCATCTTTTGCTCACATATATTCTTAATTATTTTGCTGTATTCTTTGGCAACCGAGTACTTTCAAAATATATCACACACAGGTAATTGTGTTAGTAATATAATAATAGGACTCCAGTAATACTAACCAAAAACCTAAATTCATAAAATTTGGTAAAACATGCCAACCTGCGCATTTACTTATTCATCCAACAAACAGTTATTGAGACCCTACTATGCATCAAGCATTAAATAACGTGAAGTCTGCTGCACCCTAATTCTGTCCCTTTAAATTATATTTGCGTATAAAGAAAATAGGGCAATCTGTGATTATGCATATATTCATTACAAACTACTGCACAAATATTTGGCTCATAACTATGAGTTAAATGGTATGACATTTCCATGAGAAAATTAATTACTTGAAAATGTGTTGTGTAAAATATGTTAAATCATTTATTTGGATGTTGTAGATTGCATATTAGTTTTTAACCAGGGGAAATACACGAGAAATAAACATGAAATGCACACTCTATACATTGTAAATGTCACATTATGCCCAAGGGCCTTTTGTAAGTGAACAATTTTTTTCTGGATGAAGAGAGGAACATCCAAAAGATCACAAGATCACCAATTCAAAGAAGGGAGTCATGTGGCAACGAGTTCTTCGTGCACTTAGAGGTTGCACCTATTGATAACTTGTCTATTCAAAGACTGTTTCATACAAATAGCTATGTATGAAATTAAGGAATGGGTAGATTAATAGTTTCAAATATCAAACTGCCATCTAAAAGAGTTTGGAATTCTAACTGCATAAGAATAAATAATAAAGATTTATGATGTGATATGAGTACCTACGTTCTGATGCTTTTTATGGTTTCAGCAATTTGGAGGGAGAAGAATCTATATAAAGATATATAAGTTAGAGATTGTAATAAATGCCATTTGAAATAGACATATAATACTACAATAAATGGTGGTGCAAGATAATTAAATTTTAAAAAAGAAACTGGCAAGGTCAGATACATATACAAATAAAATAAAGCCTATATTTAGTGCGAGCCAAGAAATAGTTCAGAAATAGGAGGAACTTCCCCCGGGAAGCATATGGGCTTCTCTCTGTATGCTCTAGAGGGAATATGCTTATTCAGTCAGGCATGCAGCAGAAACGTCTCCTTATTAATATAGGTACAGGATAAGAGCGACACCCATCACATAAATTAACCATGTTATAGCTGGTTCTCATTATATACTCTTTGGGTTTAGGCCCAAAATATTCATCTTGTAAAATATCCAAGGTCACTTAATTAGAATGTCTAATGTCAAATTTCCCATTCATAAAGTGGTATTTGTCCTTCAAATTACAGGATTTACAATTGGCTTAATTTATTTCTAAGTTTCTTAGCTTTGATACAATCATTCTCTAGGCTGGGATAAATTTCTTAAACACACTTGCACTGGGATTGTACTTTTTCTATCAGGCACTGAGGTACATTCCTTTGCTCTGATTAAGTCTTGTCTATGTGGGAATGAATGTTGTCACAATTGCAGTGGATGGGATGAGTTCACCAAGAGTAATATTCTCAGAGGCTGTCGGGTGTTTTGCTTTAGGAGACAACAGCAAGAACTTTTCTGTGTGGAGTTGGACACGGTCCATGATTTGAATTACTTTAAACTGTGTGGGTGGAGGTCACAGTATTGTTTATAATAATTTTTTTTTTTAAAAAAAGGACATATATGGGGTGAGGAGGAAGAATGTGTAAAGAAATGTTCTCCGATCAAACCAGTGATCTACCTACTGAATCTGACACCCAGAGGGGATCATTTTTTAGCACACGCATCTCTATATGAGAAAACATAGTAATCATTATTTTCTTGATTCTTTCTGTAGTTGAAAAATGAACAGTTTATGATTAAAAAGAATACATTTCAACTTTAATAATTGCTATGGTCTGAATGTTTGTGTCCTCCCAAAATTCATATGTTGAAATCCTAAGCCTCATTATGATGGTGTTAGGAAGTAGGGCCTTTGGGCAGTGATTAGATTATGACAGCAGAGCCCCTCATGAATGGAATTAGGGCCCTTATAAAAGAGACCTGAAGGAGCTTGTATGCCCCTTCCACCATGCGAGGACACAGCAAGAAGGCACCATCTATGAATCAGGAAACAGGCTCTCGTCAGACACTAAATTTGCTGGCACCTCTGTTGGACTTCTCAGCCTCCAGAATGATAAGAAATAAATTTCTGTTGTTTATAAGCTACCCGGTCTATGGTGTTCTGTTTTAACAGCCCAAACCAACAAAAACAATAAGATTATTCAAATACATTAAAATATTTTATGTATGAACTAATATTTTCACTTACCAACAAAAATATTAAATATTACAGTTTATACTTTGCTTCACTGTTTTAGATATTAAAAACAAATATAAACTCCAAGTGGTAACATAAAATGATAAATTGAACCAACTCATGTTCTGTTTCTTTTGGTTTACAATCACTGTGATATTATTGCTTATTTCTAATCTACTCTTTATTCTCAGGAATATGCAGTACCATAGTAATTAGAGACAAAAACTGCCTAAACCAGCTCTAATAATTGTGAGCCATTACAAACTTAATCTCCAAACAAATGCATGTACCTGAATCCCCATGTTTTAGAGGCTGACTGTATGCCTGGGAGTTCTCCAAACTGACTACCATGTAGACTACAATGTTTATTAAAGGATAAGTAAGAACACTGTGCTAAGTTGAAGCTCTTAATGTATTATTGCAAGGCAACTGCAACCACAGCACTGTCCAATACAGTAGCCATTAGCCACATGTGGTTACTGAGCACTCACAATGTAGCTAGTCCAAATTGAGATGTGCTATCCATGGAAAATACAAGCTAGATTTCAAACACTTAGCATAGAAGTTACATAAAATATTTCATTAGTAATTTTTATGTTGATTGCATGTTGAAATGATAATTTTTGGATATATCAAGTTAATAAAATATATTATTAAAATTAATTCTACCTATTTCTTTTTACTTTTTTTAATGTGGCTACTGGGAAATATTTTATTAATTTTTTTATTAACACATAATAGATATGTACATATCTTGGGGCTACATGTGATAATTTAATACATTCACATAATTTGTAAAGATCAAATCACTGTAATTGGGATATCCATCACCTTAAGTATTTATCTTTTCTTTATGCTAGAACAATTCAAATTATTTTCTTTAAGCTATTTTGAAATATACAATAGATTACTTTGAACTGTAGTCACCTTACTGATATATTAAACACTAGGTCTTATTCTTCTATCAAACTGTATATTTGTACCCTTTAATCAAGCTCTCTTCATCCCCCCATCCACGCTTCCTGTCCTCTGGTAAACACCAATCTATTCTCTGTCTTTATGAAATCAGCATTTTTTTTTAGCTTTCACACGTAAGCGAAAACATGCAAAATTTGTCTTTCTGTGCTTGGCTTATTTCACTTATAATGATCTCCAGTTCCATCTATGTTGCTGCAAATGACAAGATTTCATTATTTTTTATGGCTGGAAGATATTCCCTTGTGTATATATATCATATTTTCTTTATTCATCCATTGATGGGCACTTAGGTTGATTCCATATTTTGGCTATTGTGAATAGTGTCTCAATAAACCTGGCAGTGGAGATTGATTTTCTTTCTTTGGGATATATATCCAATAGTGGAATTGCTAGATCACATGGCAGTTTTATTTTTCATATTTTGAGAATCTGCCATACTGTTTTCCACTGTGGCTGTACTAAGTTTACATTCCCACCACCAGTACTTGAGGATTCACCTTTTTCCACATCCTTGCCAGTATCCATTATTCCCTATCTTTTTTATAAAAGCCATTTTAACTGGGGTGAGATGATGTCTCATTTGGTTTTTATTTGCATTTCTCTGATGATTATTGATGTTGAGCTTTTTTTTTTTTTAATATACCTGCTAGGCATTTGTATGTTTTCTTCTGAGAAATGTCTATTCAGATATTTTGTCCATTTTTAAAATCAGATTATTTGGGGTTTTTTGTTTTGATTTGGTTTTTGTTATTGAGTTGTTCAAGCTCCTTATATATTCTGGTTATTAATCCCTTGTCAGATGGTTCCCATTCTATAGATTGTCTCTTGATTTTGTTGACTGTTTCCTTTGCTGTGCAGAAGCTTTTTTAGCTTGATGCAATCCCATTTGTCTATTTTTGCTTTTGTTGCATGTACTCTTAAGGTCTTACATAAAAAATCTTTGCCAAAACCAATATTCTAGAGCATTTCCCCAATGTTTTCTTTTGGTAGTTTCATAGTATGAGGTCTTATATGTCAGTCTTTAATCCATTTTGATTTGATTTTTGTATATGGTAAGAGATAGGGCCTAGTTTCATTCTTCTGCATATGGATATCTAGTTTTCCCAGAACCATTTATTGACGAGACTGTCTTTTCCCCACTGTGTGTTCTTGGGGCCTTTGTTGAAAACGAGTTGGCTAAAAATGTGTGGATTTGTTTCTAGATTCTCTATTCTGTACCATTGGTTTATGTGTCTGTTTTAATGTGAGTACTATGCTGATTTGGTTACTATAGCTTTGTAGTACATTTTAAAGTCAGGTAGTGTGATGCCTCTAGCTTTGTTTTTGGCTCAGAATTGCTTTGGTTATTTGGGGTCTTTTGTGTTTCCATACAAATTTTAAGATTGCTTTTCTATTTCTGTGAAGAATGTCATTGGTATTTTAATAGAGATTGCATTGAATCTATAAATTGCTTTGAGTAATATTGTCATTTAGCAATATTTTTTCTTTCAGTCCATGAGCATGGAATATCTTTTCCTTTTTTTATGTCCTAATCAATTTCTTTCATCAGTGTTTTGTAGTTTTCCTTCTGTAGATCTTTGGTTAAATTGATTGCTAGGCATTTTATATTCATTATAGCTTTTGTAAATGGGATTGCTCTCTTGATTTCTTCTTCAGATTATATGCTGTTGGCATATATAAATACTACCCATTTTTGCATGTTAATTTTGTACCTGCAAACTTACTGAATTCATTTATCAGTTCTGACGGGTTTTTGGTGGAATATTTAGGCTTTTCTAAGTATAAGATCATGTCCTCCGAGAACAAGGCTAATTTGACTTATTCCTTTCCAATATGGATGCCCTTCATTTCTTTTACTTGCCTAATTTCTCTGACCAGGGATTCCAGTATTATGTTGAATAAAAGTGGTGAAAGTGTGTGTCCTTGTCTTGTTCCAGATCTCAGAGGAAAGGCTTTCAATTTTTCCACATTCAATATGATGTTAGCTATGAGTTTGTCATAGATGGCCTTTATTATTTTGAAGTATGCTCCGTCTATACCGTTTGTTGATGGGTTTTAATAATAAAGTGATGTTGAATTTTATTGAATGATTTTTCATCATCTTTTGAAATGATGATATGATTTTTGTTCTTGGTTCTGTTGATGTTATGTACTATGTTTATTGATTTGCATATGTTGGATCATCCTTGCATCCCTGGGATGAATCCCACTTGGTCATGGCCAATGATCTTTTTAATGTGTTGTTGAATTCAGTGTGCTAGTATTTTGTTGATGATTTTTGCATGTATGGTCATCAGTGATATTGGCCTATATTTTTTTGTTGTTGTTGATGCTATTATATCCTTATCTGGTTTTGGTATGAGGTTAATGCTGGCCTTATAGAGTGAGTTTGAAGTGTTCCCTCTTCTTCAAGTTTTTGAAGAGTTTGAGTAGAATTCATGAGTTCTTCTTTAAATGTTTTGTAGAATTCAGCAGTGAAGCCATCAGGTCCTGGGCTTTTCTTTGATGGGATATTTTTTATTATAGTTTTGATCTCATTACTCCTTATTGGTTTGTTGAGGTTTTCTATTTCTTCATGTTTCAATCTTGGCAGGTTGTATGTGTCCAGAAATTTATCCACTTCTAGGTTTTCCAATTTGTTGGCGTACAGTTGTTTGTAATAGTCTCTAATGGTTCTTTGTATTTCTGTAGTCTCAGCTGTTATGTTTGCTTTTTTGTTTCTGATATTATTTATTTGGGTTTTCACTCTTTTTCTTAATCTAGATAAACATTTGTCAATTTTGTTTGTCTTTTCAATAAATCAACTTTTCTTTTTGTTGATCTTCTGTATTGGTTTTTTTCATTTCCATTTCATTTATTTGGGTTTTCACTCTTTTTCTTAATCTAGATAAACATTTGTCAATTTTGTTTGTCTTTTCAATAAATCAACTTTTCTTTTTGTTGATCTTCTGTACTGGTTTTTTTCATTTCCATTTCATTTATTTCTGCTCTGATCTTTATTATTTCTTTCCTTCTACTAATTTGGGGTTTGGTTTGTCCTTGCTTTTCTAGTTCCTTGAGGTGCAAGGAACCTCATTAGGTGCATCATTAGGTTGTTTATTTGAAGTCTTTCTACTTTTTTGATGTAGGTGTTTATTGCTATAAACTTCTCTATTAGTAAGGCTTTTGTTGTATCCCATGGATTTTGGTATGTTGTATTTCCATTTTCATTTGTTTCAAGAAATTTTTAAATTTCTTTCTTAATTTCTTCACTGACCCATTAGTCATTCAGGAGCATGCTGTTTAATTTCCATGTGTTTATGTGCTTTCCAAGGTTCTTCTTGTTATTGATTTCCAGTTTTAGACATGATTTCTACTTTTTTGAATTTGTTGAGGCTTGTTCGGTGGCCTATTATATGGTCTATTCTAGAGAATGTTTCATATGCTGATGAAAAGAATGTGTACTCTGCAGCAGTTGGGTAAAATGGTCTGTAATGTCAGTTATGTCTATGTGTGCTAGTGTGTAGTTTAACTCCTATATTTCTTTGTTGATTTTTTGACTGGATGATCTGTCTCCATTACTGGGGTGTTGAACTCCCTTACATTATTGCTTTGCAGTCTCTCCCCTCCTTTAGATCTATTGGTGTTTGCTTTATATACTTTGGTGCTCTGGTGTTCGGTACATAAATATTTATAATTGTTATATCTTCTTGCTGAATTTACTCCTTTATTACTATATAATGACCTTCTTTATCTCTTTTTATAGTCTTTGACTTGTATTCTATTTTATTTGATTTAAGTATAGCTACTCCTGCTCTTTTTTGTTTTCTACTTGCATGGAATGTCTTTTTCCATCCCTTCACATTCTGTCTAGACGTGTCTTTATAGGTGAAGTGGTTTTTTTGTGGGCAGTATAGAGTTGTGTCTTGTTTCTTTATCCATTTAGTCATTCTATGCCTTTTAATTAGAGAATTGAGTCCATTTCTGAATAATACATTCAGTGTTATTACTGATAAGTAAAGACTACTGCCATTTTTGTTGATTGTTTTCTGGTTGTTTTGTAACTCCTCTCTTCCTTTTTTTTTTTGAGAGAGTCTCCCTCTGTCACACAGGCTAGAATACAGTGGTACAATCATAGCTCACAGCAACTTCGACCTTCTGGGCTCAAGCGAGCCTCCCCCTTCAGCCTCCCAAGCAACTGGGACTACAGATGTGCACCACTACACCCAGCTAATCTTTTGTTGTTGTTAAGATGGGGTCTCATTATGTTGCCCAGGCTGGTTTCAAACTCCTGTCCTCAAGTGATCCTCCCACCTTGCCCTCCCAAGGTGCTGGGATTATAGGCATGAGCCACCATGCCTGGCCTTTTCTTCCTTTCTTACTTTGTCTTCCTTTGTGGTTACATGATTTTCTCTGGTAATATGTTTCAATTTGTTCCTTTTTATCTTTAGTGAATCCATTATTGGTTTGTGCATTGTGGTTACCATGAGGCTTACAAAAACCTCTTACAGATAGAAGAAGTCATTTTAAAGAGATGACAATTTATCTTAGATCACAAAGAAAAAAATAGAAACAAAGAAACAATAAAAAAAACTCTACACTTTAACTGCAACTGCCCCCCCCAATTTTGACTTTAAGTTATCTCAATTTACATATTTTATATTGCCTATCTCTTAATGGGAAATTTAAAATAACATATGGCTTTCATTATACTTCTGTCGGACAGCACTACCTCAGACTGACAAAAGAATTTTGGGGGAAGGAGTATTTTATCACTGACATTGTTTAGAATTTGCACTGCAAGGTAAAAATAAAAAGCAGACTCACTTTTAGTTGGCTTTAATATTGTTTTTAAATTCCCTATAGACAATGTACCTACTTATTGCTTGCCCTGGAGGCCTGAAGCTCCCACTTCTCCTCCGTTTGTAATATCCCTAAATCAAATCAGTCTGGCTTACACCACAGGACGGTCCTACCTTGCCCACAGACTGCAGCTGGGCATTCACAGTTCTCTCATGGGGCCCTTGGCCCCTTTCTCTACTGTCCCCTCAGTTTTCCTTCCATCGTTACTCCCATTTTCAGGCTTTGTTAACATTGTTCCTTCTCACCCCAATGTTCCCATCCAAAATGCTTGAGCATGTGCCTCTTCAGCTCAAAACTCCTCCCTCAAATCTTCCTCTAAGATTTCGGTCCTCAGGGATCTCTTCTCACTCTCTCCCCCGTTTTCTCTGATTTGATGAGGCAAACATGGTCTGTGCTATTCATTTGAGTAGAGAAATGGTACTTTGTCATTGCTCAAAATATGTTATTAGTGCATATGACTCATCTCTCCAACTAGTTGAGAGGTTCTTAATACCTGGGGTTGTGATTTACATGTTGTTTGCATCTCATTCAAAGCCTAGCACAGTGTTATGATCTTTTATATGTTCAATAGAGACTTGTTGAATGAGTGAATGAATGAAGGAATGAATGATATCACTAGTTAGATTTATTAAGATTAGCTCATATGTGAGTGACAGATCACCCAAAATAACACATATTTGCACAAGGTAGAACCTTATTTTTCTGTCATATAAATGTCTGGGTAGGTGACACAGAGTTCTTTTGGTATTCAATTGTGTAGCATACCTTGGCTCCTTCCAGCTTCTGGTCTGCCATTTCTAAGATATAGCCCTCATCCTTATGGCTCAAGAGAGCATCTTACACAACAGCATCAAAAAGAATAAGTTAACAAATTTAACAAAAGAAGTGCAAGACTTACACACTGAAAACTACAAAACACCATTGAAAGAAATTAAAGAAGACCTAAATAAATGGAAAGGCAACCTATGCTCATGGATCAGAAGACTTAATACTGTTAAGATCATAATAGTCCCGAAAGTGTTCTCTGGATTCAATGCAATTCCCACCAAAATTCCAACTGGCTACTTTGCAAAAAGTGACAAGCTGACCCTAAAATTCATATGGAAATTCAAGGGACTCAGACTGGCCAAAATAATTTTTAAAAAGAACAAAGTTGAAGGACTCAAACTTTCTAATTTCAATACTTACTACAAAGCTACAGTAGTCAAGACAGTGTGGTACAAGCACAAGGGTAGACATATAGAAACCAACAAAAGATAAATGACACTTACCAATGGGGAAAATAATTCAAATGGCAGTAGATTTCTTATCAGAAACCATAAAGGCCATAAGAAAGTGACACAAAATTTTCAAGTGCTAAAAGAAAAGAACTGTTAACCCGGAATTCTATATCCAGTGAAAATACTCTTCAGGAATGAAGGGAAAATCAAGATATTCTCAGATAAAGGAAAACTGAGAGAATTTGTCACCAGCAGATTCAAAGAATAGCTAAAGGAAATTCTTGAAAAAGAAAAGAAATGATAGAAGAAGGAATCTCAAAACATCAGCAAGGAATAAAAAATAAGGGAAAGAGTAATAATATAAGTATATATAAGAGATTTTCCTTGTCCTCTTGAGCTTTTTATATTTCGTTTGACTTTTGAAGCAAAAAAGATAACGTTGTGTGATGTGGTCCTAAATGTATGCACAGGAAATATTTAAGGCAATTATATTATAAATAGGGGAGGGGAAAAATTCCTACATACAGGAAAGATTTCTACACTTGACCCAAATTGGTAAAATGTAGACACTAGTCAAGGATGTGATAACTTATGTATGCACAGGACAGTCTCCCACAGCAAAGAATTATATCAACAGTTCTGAGGTTAAGAAACCCTGGCCTATACCTTACAATGCTGGCTATTGTCATTCTTTTTAATGAAAGTATGTTTTTTGTTTGTTTTATATTTATATTTTTCTCTTACCTTCTCTCTATGTAGCCAGTGATAACTGATTTTCTGCAACTACCACCACCTTGTCATTCTTTTTAATCTTGACAGTATGGTAGTTTGAAAAATGATACCTTATTTTATTTTATACCTCTTCAGGAGAATAGAGTATTTTTGCTTCTTACTTTACATATTGTTTGAATTTGTTATAATGAACATATATTATTTATATAATTTTTTTGAAAACCCTTTAAAGATTTTTCAAAAAATATTGTATAATAATCAAAATGGAATTCTAAAATATGTTCAAGTGGCTGACAGGAATGTAGGTTAAAAAAAAATGGAAACAAACAAAAAACCCCAGGGGAAACAAACAGAAAACAAAAACTAAAATGGCAAAGTTAAGCCTTAACATATCACTACTTACATTAAATGAAAATTATCTGATTACACCAATTCAAAGACAGATATTGACAGAGTAGATTAAAACACATGACTCAACTATGAAACCCAATTCAAATACAAGATAGATGGGTTGAAAATTTTAGAAATGGAAAAATATATACCATGCAAACCTTAATCCAAATAAAGCAAGACTGGCTATATTAATATTAGATAAAGTAGTCTTTAGAGCAAAGAAAATTACCACAGGCAGGGAGGAATTTTACATAATGATAAAAGAGTCAATCTACCAAAAAGACATAGTAATCCTAAATAGGTATTCACAAACCAATAGAGCTGCAAAACACATGAAGCAAAAACTAATACAACTGAAAGGAGAAACAGAAAAATCTGCAATTATAGTTGGAGACTTCAACACTCCTCTATAAACAATTGAAAAAACGTCTAGGCAAACGATCACTAAGGATATATAAGAACTTAATACACCATCAACCAACAGGGTCTAATCAACACTTATAGAACATTCTAGCCAGTAACAGCAGAATACACCTTCTTTTAAAGTGTCCATGGTGGGGCCAGGTGCAGTGGCTTGCACCTGTAGTCTCAGTTACTCAGGAGGCTGAGGCAGGAGGATTGCTTGAGCCCAGGAGTTTGAGGCTGCAGTGAGCTATGATACTGCCACTGCACTCCGGCCTGGGCAACACAGCAATACCCCATCTCTAAAAAAATAAAATTAACTGTACCCCCATAATATGCTGAAATAAAAAAAAATTAAATTAAATTAAATAAAGTGTCCATGGAACATAGAACAAGATAGTCTATATCTTGGGCATAAAATAAAGCTTAACAAATTTTTAGAAATTGAAATCACAGAGTGTGTGTTCTCTGACCACAAAGGAATTAAACTAGAAACCAACAACAGAAAAATAAAAGGAAAATATCCAAGCACTTAAAAACAAAACAGCATACTTCTAAATAACCCATGAGTCAAAGAGAAAATCTAAAGGAAGTAAAAAATACATTGGACTAAATGAAAATTGACATATAGCAAACCAAAATGTGTGAGATGCCACTAAACCAGTGCTGAGAAGGAAATTTTTACATTATAAGGAAATGTTTACATTAAAAAAGAGGAAAAGTCTCAAATCAGTCACCTAATCTCCTTAAGAAACTACATAAAGAAGAGCAAACCTGGAGAAGGTAGAAGGAAAGAAACAATAAATGTAAGAGCAGAAATCGATGAAATTGAAAACAGAAAAACAATAGAGAAAAATCAATGAGCTAGGAGCTGGTTCTTCGAAAAGAGCAATAAAATTGACAAGTATCTAGCAAGACTGAGCAAAAAAAAAAGAGAAAAGATACAAATATCAGAAATGAAACAGGATCTCACTACAGACTCTGTAGACATTAAAAGGATAGTATGGGAGTACCATGAACAACTCTGCACACATAAATTTGGTGAATTAGATGAAATGGACCAATTCCTTAAAAAACACAATTTACCCAATATGAAATAGATAATTTGAGTAGCCCTGTAATGCTGATTACAGAAATTGAATTTATAAGTTTAAAACTCCGAAGAATGTAATCTCCAGGCCCATACAAACTCTACTAAACATAAATTCCAGGTGATTTCTATCAAACATTTAAAGAAGAATTAACACCAAATCTACAAAATCACTTCCAAAAAATAGAAGAGGAGGAAACATTTCACAATTAATTTTGTGAAGCCAATATTATCCTGATACCAAAACTAGAAAAAAAGAAAACTGCAGAGCAATAACTCTCATGAATATAGGCACAAAAGTACTTAACAAAATATTGGCAAATAAAATTGAACAACATATTAAAAAGAACTACGCATCGTGAACAAAGGGGATTTATTCCAGAGATGTAAGGCTGGTTCCATATTTGAAAATCAATCCATGTAAACCACCATATTAGCAGGCTAGAGAAGAAAAATAATATGATCCTATCAACTGATGCAGAAAGAGTATTTGACAAAATTTAGTGCTCAAGAAGGATGTTATTGAACATGGTGGAATAAGGAATTTCAAGTCTGTCCTTCCATAAAAGCAATGGAAAGACTGGCAAAAATCAACATTTTCAGAACTCTAGAAACTAACCAAAAGCTTGCAATGACCAGCTCAGTGCTTACTCAAGAAAAACAAGCTGAATCTCAATAAGAACAGCAATGTTTGTGGCATTTTTTTTTTTTTTTTTTTGAGACAGAGTCTCACTCTGTTGCCCAGGCTAGAGTGCTGTGGCGTCAGCCTGGCTCACAGCAACCTCAGACTCCTGGGCTCAAGCGATCCTTCTGCCTCAGCCTCCTGAGTAGCTGGGACTACAGGTATGTGCCACCATGCCCGGCTAATTTTTTCTATATATTTTTAGTTGTCCGATTAATTTCTTTCTATTTTTAGTAGAGACGAGGTCTCGCTCTTGCTCAGGCTGATTTCGAATTCCTGAGCTCAAACAATCCGCCCGCCTCGGCCTCCCAGAGAGCTAGGATTACAGGCGTGAGCCACCGCGCCCGGCCTTTGTGGCATTTTTAACTTGCCCTGGTCGCATTACACACTCCCCAGCTCAGGGATGGCCTTGAAAATAATACTCGGCCTTCCCAATGTTGGTGTGAGAGGGAGCAGAACAGATTATATTCACAAAGAATTATAATCACTTGTTTTGACCCATCTGGTGGCTCCCTAGAAGTCCAGATCAAACGGCTTGACTTTATCTTGCCTACCACTAAACTTGCCCAGTTTCTGAAAAAATTAAACATAGAGTTATTATACAACCCAGCACTCCTACTCTTAGGTATATATCCAAGAGAACTGAAAACACGTTCACATAAAAATTTGTACATGAATGTTCATAGCAGCAATTATTCATAATAGTCAAGAAGTGGATACAACTCAAATACTCATCAACCGATTAATGGATAAACAAACTTTGGTATAGCCATACAATGGAATATTATTCAGCCAGGAAAAGAAATGAAGTACTAAAATATTGACATATGCTACTACATGGATGAAGTGGAAAGCATTATGTTAGGTGAAAGAAGCCAGACAAAAAGGTCACATATTGTATGATTCTATGTATATGAAATATCCAGAATAGATAAATTCATGCAGAAAACAGATTAGTGTTTGCCAGGGACTGAGGGGTTGGGAGAATGGAGAGTGACTGCTTAATGGATACAAGGTTTCTCTTTGAGGTATTAAGAGTGTTCGGGAATTGGCTAGTGGTCATGTTTGCACAGCATTGTGAATACTGATCAACACATAAATGCACATATAAGAATAACATCTATTGGATGTAGGGCAGGGGGGAGGGGGGAGGAGGGGACGGGAATTTTCATACACAAAGAGTGCAATGCGCACCACCCGAAGGATGGACATATGAAACTCGAACTTGGGGGGAGGGGCAAGGGCAACATACGTAACCTAAACATCTGTACCCCCATAATATGCTGAAATAAAAAAAAAAAAACACTAAACACTGAATTGTACACATTTAATCATTTTAAATGATTAAAATAATGAATTCTTTGTAAGTAAATTTTGTCTAATAAAAATAATGCAAAAACAATTCAACACCCATTCATGATAAAAATGCTCACAAAACTAGAAATAGAGAAGAACTTCCTCAGCTTAAAATAAAGAACACCTTCTAAAACCCTGGAGCTGACGTTATACACGATGGTGAAAGACAGAATGCTTTCTTCTTAAGATCCAGAGCAAGGCAAAGATGTCTGATCTCATCCCTCTTCTTCAGCATAATACTGGAATCCTAGAAAGTGCAATAGGCAATAAATATTGAGAGCAGAAGTGAGAAAAATCATCACCGAAAGAATTAAAGAAAATTTCTCCAAACTCGGGGACATGAATTGTCAGATAAAGAGGGCCTACCTAGAACACAGCACAATGGGAGAAAACAGGCCTACATCAAGATAACTTCAGTACAATGGGAATAAACAGAAGTTACTAGAATGGAAAAAAATAGATTTTATACAAAGGATTATGTATTAGAATGGCTTTATTCTTCATAACAGCAGCAATGGAAGCAAGAAAACAATGAAGCAATGACTCCAAAATTCTGAAGGAAAATTATTTCCAATCTAGAATTCTATATTTGAATAAACTACCATTTTAGAGTAAGTAAAGATATTTGTAGATACACAAGGTCTCAAAATACTTACTCCCCAAGCACAATTTCCCAAGAAGCTACTGGAGGAGGTGCTCACCAAAATGCAAAAAATGAATAACGGCCGGGCACGCTGGCTCACACCTGTAATCCTACCACTCTGGGAGGCCGAGGTGGGAGGATTCCTTGAGCTCAGGAGTTTGAGACCAGCCTGAGCAAGAGCGAAACCCTGCCTCTGCAAAAAAATAGAAAAATTAACTGAGCATGGAGGCACGCACCTGTAGTCCTGGCTACTCTGGAGGCTGAGATAGGAGGATCGTTTGAGCCCAGGAACTCAAGGCTGCAGTGAGCTATGATCATACCATTGCACTCCAGCCTAGGTGACAGAGTGAGACCCTGTTCCAAAAACAAAGACAAAAAAAAATATGTATTTTCACAGAAAACAGAACAAAGTAAACAATTTCGAATAGATTTTGTGTGTGTGGAATCTGACAAATTGATTTAAAATTTATATGGTAGAACAGAGTCAGGAAAAGCCCAGATACTCCTGGAGAAGAATGATAAAGTTGAAGGAATCCTGCCCCAAGTTTTATAAACTTATGGTAATTAAGGCACTATGACACTGGATCAGAGATAGACAAATGAACCAACACAACACAATAGCACAATCGGCAGACCAGCGCGACACCAAAACATACAAAGACACACTTGATATATAACAGATGTGTTATTGCAAATTAACAGTTATTTGTAAGGAAAAAAAATAGGATCTTTACCTCATACCATAAAAAGAAAATCACTTCTCGGTTCATTCAGGATTTAAATATAAACAGCAAAACTTTAACATATTTAGAAAATACAAGACAATATGTGATGATCTCAGAAATCCAAATATCCATCAACAAGAAGAGTTAAACAAATAGTTTTCATACAATAAAATACTTGTGGACACTGATGTACTTCCCAGATCTTCCCTCAGGGAAGGACTTGAGGCCCCAGCTGCTGATGGTGCTGTCAGCAGTCACCTGCAGTGGTTGGACCTCAGGGACTGTCTCAGCTGCAGACAGCTACTTCATCCAAGATAACCTTCCTTGCTGGGGTGGCCACATCGAATGACTATTCAGTCCAACTCAGAACAATTGTGAATGTTCTGAAGGGCCATTCTAGTTTCATTTTATTTACTCATGTTGTACGTCAGGGATTTCTTTGGTTGGGGCATAGCTGGGCTGTTCTGCATCACATAACATCAGCTGGGGTCATTTAACTCACCTGCATTTAGTTGGTGAGTGTGCTGAGCTAGAAGGTACAATAAGGCTTCACGCACGTGTCTGGCACCTCAATGTTCCTCCAAGTGGCCTCTCTCTTACCATGTGATCAGCTTGGACTTCCTCACAACATGGTGGTCTCGGAGAAATCAGATTTCTTACATGGTGGCATGGAGCATTCCAAATGTGAAGGCAGAAGTTATCGATCTGTTTTTCTTAGCCTTGGAAGTTACCCAGCATCACTTCTGATACATTCTGTTAGTTAAAAGAAGTCACAAGGCCAACCCAGATCCATGGAGAGGGAAAATAGACTCCATTTATTGATGGGGGCATGATAAGATCACATTACAAAAAAAGCCTGTGAGATGGGAGATATGTTTATGGCCACATTTGGAAACACAATCTATCACAGCCTTATGTACAGCCAAGTAGGTTTATACTGTACAACTCCAGGAGTTACTATTCACCCAGACCTCAAGGCAACTCCGCCTAGAGTTGTGCAGTACACAACCAGCATAACTGGTCCCCATAGCTGTAGACTCTCACACACATAATGCTGATCACAAAAAGCAAGTCACAGATGAATATATATAATATTTTATCATGTATATGAAGTTTAAAATGTCAAATGGAAGAATATATTATTTATATTCATACATAAAAATGTAGCAAGTCTATAAAGACAAGCAAGGAAATGATAAACAACATTTAGGAAAGGGCAGGAAGATGTGGCTTTTAAGATCAAGAAGAACATAGAAACTTCAGTGGTCTTGGTAATAATCTATTGCTTCGACTAGGTGGTAGATACATGGGTGTTTCTTATCTATCTAACATTCTTTTGTATGTACAAAATAGTCCACACTCAATTAAGAAAGAAAACAAATAATATAATAAAATAGAAAAAGTACAATAGAGATGAATTCAGGATTGTTGTAGCCTCTGGAATAATGGAAAGGAATATGACAAGGGAAGTTTATACAGGGGATCTAGTAGTGTTAAATTCATTTACTACGTTAGCTTGGTGAGTGTTTGCTACATTGTTCTCTATACCCTATTAATTGATCATATGCCTTCTTTTGTTATATGATCAATTAATATATCTCATAATAAATTCATTCAAAAATATTTATTTATTGAGCACTAAATATGTACTATGCACTGTTCTAGGCACTTGGGATACACTGATGAACAAAACAGGCAAGGCAAAAATCCCTGTCCTCATGTGGTTTATATTCTTTTGTTTTCCTTAACAAATATCAGAAAATGGCAAACTATAGTGGAGACAGTAAGAACAGTCAGCCTTGAGTACAGGCAATAGAGGGGGCATTATCTTTGGAGAGTTCGAAAACAACAATAACATGATCGAAAGTCGATCTGCCTCTTATTATCACCATGTGCCAGCAATTCTAAATAACATCAGTGATAAAATACTCCTCCCCACTGGGATACAACTCTCCTTCCACCCTGTCCTTAATAGTAGAAGCATTTAGTGCGGACATTATGGTTCCTTGCATATATAGTTTTGTGTAAGTTAATGATCTAACACACTATATATAGATTTCACAATGTAACATGGATTTAGTCTTTCAAAACAAGTCTTTGTGCTGTTGTTTAAATTTTTATGCTAAAGCCCATGGTGGTGGTGTGAGAGAGAGAGAGTGAAGGTGAGGGGAGAGAGAGAGAAAGAGAAAAGCAGCTTGTCGTTGAGAGGAGAGATTCTGGCTGTTAGAAGGTACAGACCATAGAACCAGAAGTGAACAGAACGATGCCTTAACAAGGATTATTCCCATCTGGGAATAATTATTCCTATCTGGGTGTACCTCAAGGTACTCACGTTACTGAAAACTCAGCACTTGTCTTTGAGGCCACATCAGAAGAATGAGAACAAATGTTTTGGGAAGGAGGAAAGAGAATTTTTGTTACTTTGCTGGCAAAGGAGGAAAAATGGTAGACCTTCTCGCCTCTCAAAATCCAAATTTCCTGAACATAAGCAGAAATACAAAGCTATTAAAGGGAGGGCCCCTCAGTTCTAGGCTATTGTGGTTAACTGTTCTTATAGTCCCATCTCTGCCAAAGACAAAACCTGTGAACTCCACCAGCCACCCACGTGGGGGGCTGGCAGCTGCCTGGGCTGAAATTATCTCTTTTAACAAAGGACTTAACCTGCCTCAGGGATGCAGGCCAGGCTGAAGTTCCCAAAAAGAGTGGGGGAAGTTTTAAGGAGACAGAAAATCTTTTTTTTTTTCCCTTCAGGCCCTTCCCTCTGTTACACTCAGAGAGTATACAATAAAGACAAAGTCTAAACCCCTCATTCTAGAAAGGCCACAGGTAAACTTGTAAACAAAGAAGAAAAAGATATTCAGCTTTTCTTTCCAGTATGCAAGGTGATAATGCTAAACTCAATCTAAACCAAGAGTATTAAATATAATAGAAGTTGAGGTGGAGGAGGAAAAAATTGTGAGAAAGATTTTATTAATACTACTGGATATAGTCTGAAATGGCTGCAGTTGTCATCATGTAATGCTTTTGTGACAAAAAAAAAAAATTGAGAGGGAAGAGTCCACTGTTCAAGAACCACTTATGGAGTTTGTGTCATGGTTAAATAGAAAGGACTATGAAGAGGAGATCATTTCTGTTTTCAGAATCTTTCATTGTCATTGTAACAACAATGTGGGAAGAGCCTGTTTTAAGACTCCTAAATTTCCATCCAGAATTTTCAAGAGTCACTCAGAAGCTAAGATGATATAAATATTGTAATGTTCATCACACATTCTCTTTTTAGAGAATCAGGATGGCACTCTAAAGGGATGGTTTTGAGACAATCAGGCGCACGCATATGGAACCATTTAAGTCATTTGTTGTGACAGTAAATAAGAAATTGAGTAAGCTATATTTCAACAAAGAAAACTTCTCTAAGTGGGAAGACAAGTACTCTAAAAGACATTGTGTCAGGATGAAATCCACTCAGGGCTTGGTTCTTCACAAAAACCTTAGCTTGGTTCTCAGCAGCCCACTCCATGGATGTAGTGGGCTATATTGCATGAGTTACAGACAGAGAATTTTTCCCAGATCTATTCAAACATATAGTCAAAGGGAGGAGAATGCTTCTGAAATCGTAAAGCAGTCTTCAGTAAACAACACCTGATATAGAAAGCTATTGTGATCTGCCTGTTGCTCTTCCCTTCTTCTAGAAACAGCTCCCCACATTTAAGAGAAACTGCTCCCTCTCCCACTCCACCCAAGTGCTCCCAGTGTAGCAATCAGTCATATGTGTGCCCATGTGACCCATATGACCTCATACCCCTCATTCCCCTTTTAAATGGAACTTGACAGCAGCAGTCCCTCTCAGACAGCAGACCTGTGGCTCAACCTGGTCTAAGCTGCCATCATATCTCCCTTGCATTGTTGCAATAGGTGCCTAACTGGTCTCCCTACTTCCAGCCTTGCCTCTCTTCAGTTCATTCTCAACACGGAAGCCAGGGGCGAATGCAAATCAGATAATGTCCCTCCTCCATGCAAAACCCTCTAGCAATTGCCCATTTTGTGCCCTAAGCCAAAGCCAAAGTCTTTGCTATGGCTCACAAAGCCCTATAGAATCTGCCCCACAGCCCCTTACCTCCCTGGCCTCATGCCCTTGCTCACTCCTATTCAGCCTTAAATGTGTTGCTGTTCGTTATACATGCCAAGCACATGCCTACCTCCTGTCCTTTGCACTTGCTGTTCTCTCCAACATCCGTGCTCTTCCCTCAGTTATCTGCACGGCTCACCCCTTCTCTTCCTTCCAGTTATCTGCTTAGTAAGGCCTTCCCTAACTATTCTATTTAAATTGTAACCCCCATCCCCAGAACTTTGTATTCCTATACTAGATTTTATTTTCCAATAGCACTTACCACTTTTTAACATACTGTAAAATGTTCCTCTTTTGTTTACTGTCTGAATCTCCTCCCCTAAAATATGAAGAGAGCTTATTTTCTTAATTTTCTTCCCCTGCTATTCCTAGGATCTATTATAGAACAGTGTCTGGCATGTAATAGGTGCTCCATAGATATTTGTTTTATGAACTGGATGAATGAAATGTGAGAAGATGAGCATGGGTGGCTGCTGTTATCCATGAGCCCATCTTTTGGAAAAGCCTGTCTGAGAGAAGACAACTAACACAGAGAAACCTGCACTCTCCATGCTTGTAGAAGATGAGCCTCTGTCCCTGTCTTCCCAGAAGCCAGCCACATCTCTGTCCTTACAGGGTTTTCTATATGAGCCAAAAAATCCCTCTTTTTGCCTACGGTGATTCCAACTGGGCTTCCATTTACAACCACAAGATCTAATACAGGAGAGTTCTTTGCACAGAATTATACAGGGCAAATTTTCCCTTTTACAAGTATTAATACAAACCTCTCTGAGTGGTCTACATCCTCAGCTCATGCTGTTTCATTTTCCATCCTCAGCTCATCCTGATTTGGCAATGATAGCTGATTTCACACTAGGAGGCTTCTGTTGCAACATCGTTTTCAGTAATTTGAAATCTCTATGTTCACCAACCTTGTGCAAAGCAGGATATAGAGCCAAGGCAGGGTGTGCTGCCTCCCACCTCCTGTTCCTGCCCATCCAGCCCTTCGCCAAGCCACCTCTATAACTGCCCACATCCCAAACACTTGACCTCTAGAAACACATTTGCCTGTGTTGCCCCACCTCCTCTCTCTACCATAGTTACCACTAATCCTATCCTGCCAGTCAGAAATCACTAACAGAATGAGGAAACCGAGGATACTGTGACATATCAAGAACATTTTCATGACCCATCAATGTCATGATGGGTCATGTCCCAACCTGCTGTTTGGGAAATAGCAACTCAGAAAAATATCCTACCTGCTGTTCATTTTACAAACCAGCCAGCCAGCCAAATGAAAAAGGATTCAGAGAATTTAAGAAGCCTAATTATTACAAGTTTAAACACACATGATGTTATAATAGACCAATTTTGTAACTTCTTAGTCAATAGAATTATACACTCACATATCAGTGCTGTCAACAAAGCCCATCATTCTCCCATCCAATCACTCATTTGACAAACTTGAATTGAATCTCCAAGTATGAGTCAGGCATTGCTAGTGCCGGGCCCTGAAGGAACTCCCAGTTTTGAATAAGAGACAGACAAACAACGATAGAGTGGCAAAGAAGCACCAGGTGTGGGAGATTTTGAAAGAACTATGGGGAAGCATCTTATCTTGTTTTGAGGAGTCCAGAAAAACATCTTGGAAGAGATGATGCCCGGAGATTCATCTTAAAGGATGAGTGAAAGTACCTCAACAAAGGAGGGGAAGGGATTCTTAGAATACAGAAGGGAGACAACATGAGCAAAGGCATGGAGACGACAAGCCTTTTAGTGCTCCTCGGGTAGGAAGGAAAAGCAAGGATGACAGAGGGGAGGGCAGGGGGAGGGACAGGGATAGCACATAGCAGGCTGTGTTGACTATGGAGATACATCGTCCAGATCCCGCTACAAGGAAGGACTGGCTACCCCAGCTGAGGGAGTGCTGTGAGCACACGGCCTTCAACTGTCAGCCCCTTCAGGGTCTGCCTCAGCTACAGAGAGCCACCTCACCCCAAATCACACCATCCTGGGGACAGCCCACATGCAATGACTGATTAAGGCAAAGCTAGAAAGGACTGATTACCTTGGCCCAACTTGGGACAACTTTGAAGAACAATCTAGCTCCAGAGCTCCCTGCAGGGTGGGCCAAAGCTCAACTTCTCCCTCTGGCCACTCCTGCTTCTGTCCCCTCCCTTCCACAGGTGTCAATTCCAAGGGCTCTACTTAAAAAAATTCTGCACGCTAACTCAGTCTCAGAGTTTGCATCCCAGGGAACACAACCTGTGACATGGGCCATTAATGCCTATTAAGAAACTTGGACTTAAAGTTTCCCTGGGGTTTTAAATCAATTTCCCTTCCCAAACTACCGCACTGTCACCGTATGTGCTCCTCTTCAGAAATGCTGTCAGATGCAAGAGGCACCCTTAACCACACGTACGAGTGACTACATAGGAGAGAGGTCCAACTTTGCCCTACTGTTCTTCCTAAAGGTGACCAGAGTATGTCTGAGGAGATGGAAGTATCCCTTCTACAGAACTTCATCCATTTATTTATTCATTCAAGAAATGCATCTTGAACATACGCTAAGGCACTGTACTAACATTTAAGAGTATTTTAGAATTCTCGACTATGATCATAAAAAAATTAAATTAAAAGAAACTTTAGTCATAGGAACAACAATGTGTATGGTTTGCCTTGGAATTCCTTAGCTGTCGTCTGAGTCCAAACACCCTAAATGCACCTTTGTTTGCAGTTTGGTTTCCCATATGGTGCTTGCAGAGAGAGACAAGGCCAGCCCAAGGGCTGTCAGAACTTTCTTCAGTTACAATTGCTATTGAGAACCCATAAATAGACATTCTGGACTCCTTTATTTGTGTGATAAATTCATGGATTATGGGATACAACATGGAAATTCTTGGTTCCAAAAACAAACTAGAGGATTTTGCCTCAAAGTGGCATTAAGTTCAACAATTTCTTTTGCTTTTATTACTATTTTTATGTGACACATAATAATTGTACATATTTATGGGGTACAGTGTTATGTTTCAATACATGTATATTATGCAATGGGTAAATCATGGTAATTAGCATATCCATCACCTCAAACATTTATCATTTCTTTGTGTTGGGAACATTCAAAATCTGCTCTTCTAGCTATTTGAAAAAATTAATAAGTTGCTAATTATAGTCACCCTATAGTGCTATAACACTAGAGCAGTTCAACAACATTTATTAAGCTCTTTGTGCTAAGCACTATATGAATACAAAAATAAGCAAGGCATATTCCAGCCCTTGCAAAGCCCATACACAGATAAGACAAACCAACAAATGATTGATATAATCAATAAAGTACAAGATATAATAAAGGAAAGAAGAAAGAAACATGTGGAAGGATCTTTAGTTTGGGCACCTCCTAGGTACCAGGCATTTGATCTGTGTTATCTAATTTAGTGCTTATGAAGTAGCCATTTTAAATCCTATTTTACTGATGAAAAAAACTGAAGAGGCCACGGTCACGCAGCTAGCAAGTGGAGGAGTCCCAGCCTGCGTGACTCCACAGTCCAAGCTCTTTTGCTTTCCACCTGCCAGCAACCATAGCACTGTAACGGAAGTATGAAAAGAGTGCTGCTGATGAGGGTGCAAAGGCAGAACAAGGACTTCTGGCCTGAGGAGTCAGGGAAAATGTCATGGAATAAGTGATGCTTGGGGGAGGCCGTGAAGTATGGGTAGACTTTAACTAGCAGAGGATTATAGGCAAGGTATTCTGGGTGGAGGGAACAGCATGATCAAAGGTCCCAAGGTATGGGAAAGATCCAAGGACCTGTAGAGTGTGTTTTATGTCAAGGTTCCCAGGAAGCAGACTCCAAGATGGGGTTTAGCATTCAGAAAATATATTAGGGAGTGTCCTTGGGATCAATCCCTGTGGGGAGTAAAGGAAGTAGGATTTTGCAAAGGAAGGTATTGGGCTTCAATATAGTCACACACAAAAAAAGCCTTAGCCAATCCCATGGGTTGTTTTATTTATTTATTTATTTATTTATTTTTGAGACAGAGTCTCGCTCTGTCACCCAGGCTAGCATGTAGTGGAGCTCATTGCAGCCCTGAACTCCTGGGCTCAAGCAATTCTCCTGCCTCATTCTCCCAAATAGCTAGGACTACCACTATGCCTGGCTAATTTTTAAAGATTTTTTGTAAAGATGAGGTCTCGCCATATTGCCCAGGCCAGTCTCAAAGTCTCGGCCTCAAGTGATCTTCCCACTTTGGCCTCCCAAAGGGCTGGGATTACTGGCATGAGCCACTACACCTAGCCTGTGGGTTGTTTTAAAGCTGGGATGACTTTGCAGAGACAAGGGAAGCAGATCTTTATACCTCTCAACCAGTCATTGGATGTAGGCTGTCTCTAAGAAGAGCATGTGAGTCTTGGGTGAGGTGGTTTTCTTCAGCTGAGAGCGATTCCCAGAGAAGGACTCAAATGCAAGCCATCATCCACCAATACTCCCAGAAGCTGGGGGAGGGAGTGCCTCAGTCCCGAAGGGGAATTCTGGGTGGCCCACTACTATAGTCCACTATAGGATGTGTACCCTAGGCAGTAAGCAGGCTGATTTGGCCAAATATGAGAGTGCAGAAGTAAGGAAAGATGAGGTTGGAAAGTTGGGAGAGGGATGACATTGAAGGCCAGACTTTGTTTTCTAAGTCGGGAGAAAGGGTCACTAAGTTTTGTGTGAGGCAAGGCCATAGCTAGAAGTTGGACCATCATAATGCATAGGGTAGGGAGAACTTAGAGGAAGAACCAATTGTTATTGGCTCCACAGTCAAGGTGGACCATGAAGAGGGGAGAAGTGAACAGGTGGCAGTGGGAATAGGAAGGAGGGGATGGAGGTGGCAGAAGCATGGAGGATACACAGGCACTGCATGCTAAGCATTTTCTATGAAAGGCCTATGAGATTGAAAAAGAGATAGTACTTTACCATGGTTCAACCATTCCGTGGAATACTACCCAGCTTTTCAACATAAATTCCATATGGGCAGGGATTTTTGTTGTTTTTCTAACATCTAGAACAATGCCTGGCAAATGCCAGGTGTTTGTCAGTACCAGTACCAGTCAGCTTTTGTGGGATCATATTGAGTTACAAATATTCCAAAATCTCAGTGGCTTACAGCATCTTGTTCATGGTTCTACAGTCAACTATAGCTACTCTGGTCTAGGCTGTGGGTTGGGTTCAGATCTGCTCCATATGTCTTCCTAGGCCAGGAAACGAGCTGAAGAACATGGCAGACACAACTGTTCTGTTAGTGGAGGGCAAGGGCTTCTAAAGGCTTCTGCTAGGATCTGGCACACTGCCATTTCCACCACTCCCATTCCATTGGCCTAAACAAGTCATATGAACAAGCTCCACATCAATGGGGCAGGGAAATATACCCCTCCCCTGGGGAGTTGGGGAAAGGAGAGTGAATATTTGCTAAACGAAGATAAAATCCACAATAGTGCTCAAAAAATATTTGTTGAATGACTACATGAATAAATCTACATGTACTGATATGGGAAGATCCCTAACACATCCCATTAAGTGAAAAAGGCAAGTTGCAAAGCAATACCTACACTATGATCCAATTTATAAGCACACATACCAAAAATAAAACCATACACTGATATATGCACATATTTTTTCATAAATGCATAGACAAGGGGCTCGAAGTGAATACACAAAACAGCAGTGTAACTTCTGAAAAGAGGAGTAAAATTGACTAGGAATCAAAGGGAGCATTTGCTTTTCTGTCATTTGAAAATTTTTACAAGACAGTATTTATACTTGGATGATTTTCTTAAAAAAAATTGTCATAAAAAAGAAGGAAAAATAAAATGAGGTGATGTCCATTGTGAAGCTCCTCACACAATCTGGATTGGAAAAATGTCAAATGAGCAATTTGGAGGAAGGAAGTTAATGTCATAGTAAGAGTGACAAATTAATAACAAAATGTGCCCTAACTCTTATAATTGTTCAGTTACTGCTCTGACATTTAAAAAACATTACAACCTTTATGGTAAGTGCCTTTATCTGGCTTATGAAATGATTATGAAATTACTTTGACAGTACCCTGCACTTACGTTGTGCAAAAAGGAACATTTACTTAACCCATGCCATATTCCGTGTTTGCTGCACTTAATAAGCATAAATCCTAGCAAGTCTATTAATAGTTTGGGTATTCCCAGTTCACATAGGAATACTGAGTCTTCTTGACGAAGAGTAATATCCTCTAAATGGCATTCTTTATCTTGAAGATGCTGCAATAAGCCACACTGAAAAATAAATTGGACATTCATTCAACTTTCCACCCTTTTCTCTAGAACCTAATGCCTTACCAGGATAGTCATGGATATAAACTTTCTGAAAGACTGAGTTACTTTATCAAATAATACCTTAGATTATCTTTCCAGGGCTGTGCTGGCCACTTTCCATAGCTGATATCTCAGCAACCACACAAAGAATCAAAAAGTTTGATGGCTGAGGACTCATAAAAGTGGGCGAGAAAACCCACCCTCGGACTCTCACTGGTCGCCCACAGTGCATCTGGGACCTCAGGTGTGTGAAATACATTTCAAAGAACAAACACCAACTTCAATCCTCCTCAAGAAAACAGCAACAAATAGATCATTCTAAAATTTGGGTTTCAAGGAATCTTTAGGGTGGTTCTTTACGTGCCTTTAAACCATTTCTGTTTTGGGTGATATTCAAATTTGCAGGTAGGTTCTAAAATTCAAACTTGTTAAATTATCCCAAGTTGAGCTCAGCAGTTGGACTGGTTCATGATAAATTTACAAGAGGTTCACTTATAAATCAGAGCATGAGTTTATTCATTTACACTTACCCTACCAAATACCTTGGCCCAGAGCACCGGTTTCACCTGCTGTCTGCACTCCCTTCCCAATAAAGAAAGGCTAAATTAGGTCCAAATGATCGGTTGATAAACAGCAGGTTCAAAAAGAGGGAATTGTATGTTTTAAATAAAGGTTACTGATTGGTGGTACCACGGTAAGCTCATTGATAATGAAAATATCTGCCAGGCTGATTTTAGACCCGGGTGAGAGCATCGGAGCAAGCCTCTTCCTTGACGGTGCTGAAAGACCCTGAAAACTATCCTCATCAACGCTTCATTAAGGGTTTAGTTTCCATGTTGGCTTATGGATATTAGGGGTGTCCCTATTCACCAACTGATTTTGATTCCCCATTTTATTAGCAAAGATGGACTCTTTCAATCAAAGGTGTCAGAAAGTTAAAACTCAAACAAGATTACACCAAAAAAAAAAAAAATTATTTGCTCATCTTTGAACCAAATATAGTGGCCAAAAGGATGAAATGTGCTAATTGTCCAAGCCTAGGTTTCTCAATCACCTCTAGGATGAGTCCTGCCTTCAACAAATCCTAAGGGCAGAGGAAGGACAGAGTTCCTCCCATGGAAAGAAAGATTGGATGCTGGCAGCCAAATAAGAACAAGAACAATAGCAGTAATAATAGATGTCCACTACACTAAACTTGTGGCTGAAATTCTTGGCCATACTCCCTTCACCAGCTCAGAGTCACTTTCAGTGGGTAGGGGAGCATTGACACCAATCACAGTACAATAATGAATTGTTGATTCATTCTGGGGAGAAAAGAAAAGAAAACAAAACAAAACAGGATGTTGGAATAGGCTTAAGTTCATCTCAATACTTTTAATGTCTATCTTTCTGTTTGCCTTTTAGCCTGTTTTATCTTTTACCTAGTTCCTGTTATCCCAGAAGCACCATATCCAGAAGATGACATGACACCTTAGTATAACAAATCATAATTATGGAAGTCTTGTGTGCATTGGTTTAGGGATTAAATTGTCAAATTTCAAATATTGATGGGTTCACATGATTTGTGCCTGGTGAAGATTATTAGAAAGGCAGGCAGAATTACGAGAATCATGCAGTCTGGGCCATGACATAGGGGACCAACTCCCAGCTAATATAATGAACTAATTTTCTCATTGTTTGGGGCTAGAATTTGGGCTAGAAGAGAGGCAGCTCCAGTAACTGCAGTTACAAACTTGGTTTCAGTGGACGCTTTGTCATTTATTAGTAATGTAGCCTGTGGCCAAGTTACTGAAAAGTAACAATAATCACCATTTCTTGAGCTGCCTCTGTACTAAGCACTTTACATACCTAAACTTTAAGCTTTATAGGAACCTCGGAAGGTATGGTATTAAATTCCTCAGTTATCAAATGCTATCAATGGTAAGGCATGTAATCAATTTAATAATAGCTTTATAGGGTGAAAAATACAAGACACAAGTAATTATAAGATGCATCTCAGTTTCATACATTAAAATAAGAAATGAAAATAAAGGGCTGCTTAGAATATAAGAAAATGGAGTATTATCCCATTTTACCTATGAGAACACTGAGGCTTAGGGATATTATGTAATTTATCCATCCAAAGTTACACAACTATTTCAGGATATGGAGCCAGAAATCTAATTTAGGTCTGTCTGATTTCCATTCACCACACTGTACCTCCAGTGTCACAGTTCCTTGGTATCCTTGTGTATAAAATGAAAATGATAATAGGTACCACCCAAGATCATCGCAAGAATCAAGTGGTGTTTATGAAACCATAAGTGCCTAGAGGTAGCTGGTGCTTATTATTCTTTTTAACAATAAAATAACCATAGATATATACCAAGTGAATAGAAACTAGGAATTTAAGGGGGACTGGGGCTTGGCAAGATAGGAACAAGGCAGACTTTAAATTAAGCTGATTTCTGCCTTGGGCAGGAACTTCTTATAAAAATCCTGCTGGAGAAAAGGTCAGTCCTAGGACATAGAAAATCCATATTATAAATTTGGGCTTTGACTGACTGAGCTGTAGGTGCCAAGTACCACGTTAAGGTTGTTCAAATAGCCAAGAACTTCCTTTGCCCAGACTCACCCAAATTAAACAATGAGTTTTTTCTAACTTTACTTGATAAGAATCAATCTCTTTATTAAACTGTTTAAACATAACTAAATGTAAAGTCAAAGACAGAGGACAGATAAAGTCTGAGCCAAAGGTAATGTAAATTCTAAATCAATTAGGTGCTTTTTTCTCTATCCCTTAACTGTTACTATTCCTAATCCCTTTCTTCTTTTATTTCCATGCTCCACTTTAAAGAGGAAATGCTCAACTACTGAATTCCATGCCAAAAGTCTTTCCTTAATACAAGATACAGCCACTCAACTGACTCAATCCATATTGTTGTCTGTGATTACTTTTTTGCTAGCCTTCTCCTAACTTGCCTTTATTACAGTTTTTAATGCTGTTTTGCTTCAATTTCTTTAAAGTGAATGTACCTCTTTGAAAAGGCCAGAAAATAAACTCTGTCATTAGAAAAGCCATGCATCACAGATTGCCCACCACACATGTCCCTGTCTTTCAAGGCTCTGCTCACCCTCTGGCATAATGAAATTTGTCAGGCTTTCTTTATGGTGTGCATCTGTATTAGTTTCCTAGAGGTACCATCACAAATTACTCCAAATTTGGTGACTCAAAACTGCAGAGATTTATTCTTTCATAGGTCTGAAGGCCAGAAGTCAGAAATCAAGGTGTTGGCAGGGCCATGCTGTATCTGAAGTCTCTAGGGAAGAATCCTTTCTTGCCTCTTCCAGTTTCTAGTGGCTGCCCACATTCCTTGGTTTGTAGACACATCACTCCAATCTCTGCCTCTGTCTTCACGTGACCTTCCCCTACATTTTTCTTCTGTGTTTTTCCTATTCTTGTAAAAGCACTTGTTTGGAGTTAGGGCCCACCCAGTTAATCTTGGATGATTTCATCTTGAGATCCTTAACTTAATTATAATACATCTACAAAGACCCTTTTTCCAAATAAGGTCACATTCACGGTACCAAGGGTAACGACATGTATATACCTTTTTGGGGGCTGCGATTCAACCTACTACATCATCCAACTCAAAGAGGTATCACTTTTAACCTAGTAACCCCCCCTTAAATCCTATAATTAATTGCTTCCCCATCCCCACTTTTATTTTTTACTTTTTTGTATTTTTTGTTATGAGTATGTATTTTTCATATAATGTAATAAAACAACACATTTTAAATGTGTAATGATTTAATGTTCCTTAGTTTCCAATATTTGAACATCGCTCCAGAGTTTATGAAGTTCCGTTCCATTTACATCTCCTTAGGTGCTCCCAGTGACACTGTGTGATGGGTCTAAGAAACGTTATATCACTTAAGAGATACAGAGTCTGCGGCCGGGCGCGGTGGCTCACGCCTGTAATCCCAGCACTCTGGGAGGCCGAGGTGGGAGGATTGTTTGAGCTCAGGAGTTCGAGACCAGCCTGAGCAAGAGCGAGACCCTGTCTCTACTAAAAAAAATAGAAAAAAATTATCTGGACAACTAAAAATGTATAGAAAAAATTAGCTGGGTATGGTGGTGCATGCCTGTAGTCCCAGCTACTCGGGAGGCTGAGGCAGAAGGATGCTTGAGCCCAGGAGTTTGAGGTTGCTGTGAGCTAGGATGACGCCACGGCACTCTAGCCAGGGCAACAGAGCCAGACTCTGTCTCAAAAAAAAAAAAAAAAAACAAAGATGAAAAAAATAGCACCTGCCGTGTCCTTTGAGAGGTATATACATTATGAGAGAGAAATTTCTTCAGTAAATACAATGCAATGCACATCTTTGCATGTTGTCTGTTCTCTCTCTGCCCACCTGCAGGCTGAGAGGCTCGGCAGACTTGCCAGGCCTCCATTTCAGCAGTTTACACGTGCACAATGCCATACCCTAGGATCCTTTAAGAAGAAAAGGTAACTTCCTAAACACAAGATGTTAGTTATTATCACAGCTTGCAACCTAAAGGAATTTTCTATAATGAATGCAAGCATGCTGAGCAGAAGTCCAGTGGCATTGGTTCCCTGGTTCAGGAAAGGATCTTACAGAGTGAAAACAGCACTGAAATCCTTATCACAGACACTGTCGGTGCTTCACCCATATCCTCTTTTCTGAGCCAATACACTCATTCCCCAGCTGCCATGTATGGTGGTTGCTGAAAGCTCACAGCTGCCCTGTTCTCCAGAGAATTGCTCTTAGCCAAATGGAGCCATCTGGCCAGGAAGATTACACCCTACCCCACCACCCCCTGGCAGCCCAAAGCCAACGACTGACTGACTGTGAGGTGCAAGATAGAAGGTATGCGAGGTAGGAGGAAAGGCAGGCCCTTGCCTCAAGGTGCCATTAATTATATGATGCAGTCAAGATCCAGAGCTCCCTGTGGGGTCTGAGTGAAGCTAGTCTCCAGGTGAAACACCTTCTTCTTAATGGCTTTGCTCTGTTCCATCCTTCTCCCTTCAGTCCCATTCTCCTCAGAGCACTCTGTCAGTAAATCACTTGCCCCAGTATCCCTGTCTCGGGTTCTGCTTCTAGAACATTGACAAAGGCACATCCTTTATGTGGAGTGTGCAAGAGCAATCCTAGATAGCAGAAATGCTGCCTCTTTGTAGCACCCCACCAGGAAGACCTGCACTCTGACATCTGACCTCTGCCCCAAGTCAGATTCTCCCTCTCCCTCACCCTTGTGGCCAATGAGCCACTACATAAAGCCTCCGTCTCCTCAACATCTCATCATTCCAAGCTCTCCCCAGTCACCACTCCAGTTGAGGCTCTCATGACTTCCTAACTGGGTGAATGCCACTTCTTCCTAATTGGTCTTCCCAACTCCAGGCCTATTAGCTGCCTGCTGGTGTCTTTCTGAATGACAGATATGATCATGTTACTTTATCCTCAGAAACTCTCATTGGCTACCTTGTTAGTATCAGAGTAGTAATAATAGCCACCCTTTATTATATATATACTATGCGATTTACATTCATTATCTTATCCTGTAAAGTAAAACTACAACAACATTATAATTTTCCCCCTTTTTGCAGGGAAGAACATTGAGTCTCAGGAAGGGTAAGGAATTCACCCAAAGTCACACAGCTAGTAGAGAATGGATTGGGAAGGAGTTCTAGCTGAGTCCAAAGCCATGCTCTTAATCTCATCACTAAATTGTCTCTTGATAAAATGCAGACTCAGTATTCTGGCTTTCAAAGCCCTCTGTGGACAGGACTCAAAATAATTTTCCTAATTGGTCTCCCCCAGTTCCTCACACTTGTCACCCCAGCTATACCAGGCAACTTGCCATTCCTTAAACACACTTTGAACATCTCTCTGTCTTACTTCTGTGGTTTTATCTGACTCGAAGGCCTTTTGCCCACATTTCTACCTGGCACATACTATGGCAGACTGTATTTTCCAAGATGGCAGCAATGATATCTCCTATCTTTCATTCTCTTCTACAATGTGACCTTGACCCTCCTCCCATTGAGAGGTGGGGCCTATGTTCCCTCCCTTTGAATCTGGGCTGGTCTTTGTGACTGTCCACATTGCCAGCAGAATGTGGCAGAAGTAATACCATGTGATTTCCAAGGCCAGGTCAGAAAAGTCCATGCAACTTTTGCCTGAGACCACCATGCCAGAGAGACCATGGGTGAGCACTCCAATCCAGCTGAGCTCCCAGCCAACAGCCAGTCAACACCAGCCCTGTGAGTACTCCATCTTGGACGTCCAGCCACTTGAGCCTTCAGAAGACTGCGGCCCCAGTCACACCCCATTGCAACCACTTAAAGAAACCCCAAGCAACAACTGCCCAGCTGAGACCTTCCTGAATTCCTGAACACAAAATTGTGAGCAAACTAAAATGATTATTTTACCCCACTAAAGTTTGGGGTAAATTGTTATATAACCATAGTAACCATGATGGCTCTACAATCTTCCAGTGCCCTAACTATTAATAAATGCCAATTCCTGTAGGAAGCCTCTCCAGCCGCAATTCATTTCTACCTTCTCTAAACACTCTTAGCAATTAGCTTCTCAAATATGTCACTTATTATAGTTGGCCTTATATTGTAGTTGTTTGTGTGCTTGCCTTTTCCCTTTATTCCACACATCTGGAGGGCCTATAGGAACAGTGTAATATTGATATTTATTAATCTTTATATTCCATAGTCACTAACCCAGTGCCTGATACCAAGTAGACAATAAATGTGTGTTGCCCGGAACTAAATTGAAGAGATAGGGAATATCTTATTCTCCACCAATAGGAGAGAGTTGCATATCTCTAGGCCTAATGGAGCTACCACCTTTTGCTGCATCTCAGGCCCAGGTAAAAGAGTAAAACTCGCCAAGCAATGAGTGAAAAGCCATCTTTAAATAAATGGGAGAGACATTACAGTATCATATCGTTGAAGACAATGGGTTCTGCCAGCCTAAATGAGAATGTCAGCTTTACTACTTACTAGCTATGGGATCTTGATAAACTACTTCTCATCTCAGAAACTCAGTTATCCTCTCTGTAAAATGGGTTAATAGTGCCCACCTCCTGGAGTTTTCCTGAGGAGAAAATGAGATAATTTTGTAAAGCACTTAATTTGAAGCTTCAATAAATGGTAGCTATTCATGTTATAGGTAATGAATTTACATGAAAATTCCTGGGACAACATCAAATTGCAGTTTCATTCATTTCTACACAATGACTTGGCACATAAATAACTGAAAGCTAGTTGTAAGACTTCTTTTAAATATATACACAGACCATAAACGATCCTTTCCCAGACCATTTATCCTGGTTTTTGTTTGAAAAAATATGGTCAACAAACCCACAGACCACAGGACAAAATCTACTGTCCTAGAAAAGTCACTCTCCGTGCTGTGAGTGCTAGGATAGAAGGGCCAGGCCTTAATCACTCTTCCACACCCCAGTGGTGCTCAGGGAAAAGTGAGTGTCTTAAACTGGGTTTGGGTGACAGCTTCTGTTCTGACAATACTGACCTCAAGTTGTTGCCATGGTGGCTTGGACTATAGGTAATGCTTTCTAGGGACATTAGATGAGGCAAGACCCCAAAAGTGGCATATGGAAGCAAAATGTGGACTCTACTAAATGATGTACAACTCCAGGGCTCAACATTTACACTGTTGTGTTCCGGGGGTGTCCCATTCACATAAAATATAATGTAACCGCGTCCCTTGGAGTTGTGCAACACAGCAGCCTGGATCCTGGTGAAAGCTCCGTATGCTGCCTATGCCCTTACGCAATCTGCATTCCCTACTGTAGAAGAGAAAAAGTAAATAGGAACACATTTTACTCCCAATCTGCGTCTCTTAAATTCTCTAAAGTGTAAGTACAAAGAGATTCTTGATTCTGGAAAAGAGTATAAATTATTTGTGCAATGATTGTTTTATAAGATATAAAGACATACTCTCAAACTATTATCTGACATGAAAGACTCAAAGCAGACCAGGTTTTCTTATTTTTCCATAACAGATAAAACTCTGCCAACATAAACTTTTCTTAAACAAATGCTCTAATTTTCTTTTCTCAAAAAATCCCCCTTCCTTCACCAAAACAAATAAGCAAATAAACTTGCTCACAACCCTACCCATTATACAATATCAACGTTTATGAGCAGGCCAACAGTGGGAAATATAATGAAAGAAGATAATTTGAAAGTACCCACCCCAAAAATGATTTTAAGCATAATGAGGGTTTTGCAAAAAAACAATGCTTGGCTTTGTTCTTAATGTGTGCATTTTGTATTATGTGCAGAGATTCCTTTGGGTAGCTTAGACAATACGAAACCAGTGCTGAATTATAAAGCTGAACTACACTCAAAAAAACCCAGAGGCAATGTGTTCACAGAACGGAATCTTCTAGCATGGAGAGCCTGGGAAGAGCTTGCTTAAGTCCATCCTAATCCCCTCTGCTCCAGCTTTTCTGCTTCCTTTCCTGTCATCTTCAGTGGAAATGAGGAAACTTCTCACCATTAAAACCCCTTGCTATATAGAGAGTCAGTCCTTCCTCTTGGATACAGATCATTGGGTTCCCAAGAATTTGCCAGAAGAGAAAATCCTGCTACCAGAATGCTCTGGCTTTCGTTTATTTGCTGATTACACAACGCCCTGACAGTACTGGAAGATTGAGGCAGTGGGAGTGGAGTGGGGGTGGAGAATGCATGGGTCTTTGTTAGTGTAGAAGGATTAGAGTAGGACAATGTGAAGACATGGTGAAAAATAGGGCTGCTGGCACTTGAAGACCAGGAGCCCTTCTCCTGGGCCTCCTTCCTCTCTACTAAACCAACTTCCCTAGTACTGAAACCTTTCATCATAATTGATGAGAGCTCTCCAATAATAATAACCACAATCTCTAAGACTTCCTTCTCAATACTCTTTACAGAAACCCTACCAGGGACCCAATACATTGAATCCTCATAATAACTTTGCAAGATAGGTATTAATATTACTGTTTTACTGGAAATACAACTGACACTTAGAGAGATAAGGTCACAGGGCTAGAAGCTGGCAGAGCTAGGATTGGATCCCTAGTCTGCCCGACCCCAAAGCCCACAGTAGGCTGCCCCCGGCTTATGAAAACCACGTGGCATCAGTCAAGTTCAGACCCAGAAGCAGAATCTTCCTATGGATCCCAAAGACATTTCTCTGATTTGGGTATCCCGTGCTTTGTCAAGATTTAAAAAAAAAAAAAAAAATGAGACACCAGTCCTTATATCTTATTTTAACCTAAAATATACTAAGCCTTTCTAACCTGTCCCTTTCCCCATGGCCCTCCCCACCATCTACTTTTCAACACTCTTTGACACCCACTCCGAGTAAAAAGGCCATCTGGTCAGTGGTCACATGACTGTTGCAATGAAAACATAACTTATTTAAGCAGACATATATCCCTGTTCTTCTGAAAACAAACCAAAAAAAGTATGAGAGTACACTGTACCAAATGTACCATCACAAAATAATATAGAACATATTTTAATTATTTCACTAATTTTTACTTATTTATTTAAGAGATGGGGCCTTGCTATTCACATTATTAAGTATGAAATGTCCGATTTCCTTAAGTACTGCGTTTGACCATTGATATCTCTGACATTTCACTTTGACACTTTTTGTTTCATTTTTACTATGAAGGTACATCCTCATTCTTTCAAATGCACATTTTGTCTTGTGCTTATCCTCCAAATTTTTTTAGAGCAATTTTTGTGAAACCATGGATAAGTTAAAAATTAGTGTTATTTTCAAATATGAGTTCCATCATGGAAACAATGCAGCACAGACAGCTCAAAATATCAACGAAGTGAGTAGGAAGGATGTGGCTAATGAACGCACAGTACGTTGATGATTTGAGAAGTTCTGTTCTGGTGATTTTAGTCTTGAAAATGAGCCATGTGGGCGACCTGAGACCAAGGTGAATAATGATGAGCCGAAAGCTGTAGTGGAAGCAAATCCGTCTCAACCTACGCGTGAATTAGCAGCAAGGTTTGATGCTACTATTCCAACAATATTGGACAATTGAAAACAAATGGGCAAGGTAAAGAAGCTGGATAGATGTGTTCTGCATGAATTAAACGAGCATCAGAAGATAAATCGACCCGAAGCTTGCCTTTCTTTGCTGTCATGACATAAAGGCGAACCATTTCTACACTGTATTGTTGTTACGTGTAATGAAAAATGGATTCTTTTTGACAATTGCAAGCATTCAGCACAGTGGTTGGATAAAGATGAAGTGTGAAACACAGTCCAAAACCGAATATTCATCCAAAAAATCTAATGGTGTGTGTTTGGTGGTCCAGCGCTGGTATCATCCACTACAGCTTCATGAAACCTGTTCAATCGATTACAGTGGATGTCTACTGTAACCTATTGGATGAAATGATGAGGAAACTTGCGATTAAGCAGCTGAGATTGGTGAATAGAGACAGGCCAATCCTCTTGCAAGACAACTCTCAACCACATGTCGCACAAACAACACTGCTCAAACTACAGAGGCTGGACTTGGAAACTCTCTGTCATCCACTGTATTCACCAGACCTTGCATTAACTGACTACCACTCCTTCCAGGCTTTGGACCACTTCTTGCAAGGAAAAATATTCAATTCTCAACAAGTTGTGAAAAATGCCTTTCGCGATTTCATCGTCACTCACTCTCCAGGCTTCTTTGCTGCTGGCGAGCTACTGTTTAGATAGCAAAACTGTGTCAATAGTTTAAGCACATACTTTGGTTAATTTTACTGCTTCTTGTTTCAAATACAATAAACTAAATTTTTGATTTGAAATCGGACATTACATATTTAATGATCTAATATGTTGCCCAGGCTGGAACACAGTGGCTATTCACAGGTGCGATCATAGTTCACTGCAACCCTGAACTCCTAGCCTCAAGAAATCCTCCCACCTTAGCCTCCTGAGAAGCTGGAACTACAGGTACGTGCCACCATACCCAGCAGTTTCATTAGTATTTGATGAGCAATTAAGGTTATAAGATTTTCCTTAACACTTTCTTGAATGTGTCTAAATTGGTACAACTGGCCTCAGACCCCAGCTCTCCTCCTGTGGCCTCAGTTTCTGGCTCAGCCCCGAAGAGTTTGTGTGGCTCAGTGTTGACCAAACCGAGTGGATGCAGTTAGTGCTGGAGGCCAGCCCAATCCACTACCAGGGTCATTCCTGCCTTCTAGGTTTGCTGGGTCCACCTGCCCTCTAGCTGCCTTCTCCACCAGGTTTTTGGCTACTGATGTTACAAACAATAAAATATTGGGCATAGAGTTGAGGAAAAGACTTAAACCAAATTTTTTTTCAATTAGTTTAAAATATGGGTCCTGAAACAGAGGGACTATAGATTATCAAAATGACACCTCTTCAATGAATGCTTGCCTCTTGTACTGGAGCTGCACTGACATCACTAATGGTGATATCCCTGGATGTTGTTAAAATTCTACTCCAAGCCCAAAACAACCCATTCCCCAAAGGAAAATATTTTGTATATAGTAATGGACTCATGGCTCATCTGTGTGTCTGTGAAAAGGTAGGCAACAAAGCATGGTATAAGAAGCCAGGAGATTTCCAGGGACCATTGAATGCCTTTTTAAAAATTGTTCGAAATGAGGGCATTAAATCCCTGTGGAGTGGTCTTCCTCCTACCCTTGATTCTCATGTTATGGTAAATGTAATTGGGAAAGAAGATCTGGGAGACCAGAAACAGGATAAGTCCAGGAGATGGAGAAATGTCCTAATTTGTCTTTTCCTTTTTCCGACTTGAGCATGTGCTTTTTGTGTGATCTAAGTTTGGTTATATAGCTTTTATTTAATGCTATATATTGCAACTATTTTCATAACCAGAATGTAAACTTTTGGAGGACAGATGCCTATTTTATATCTTTTTATTGCCTACTAAGTTAAGTACTAATTAATTTTAAAATAAAAGAAAAATTGATCTTTAAAAAAACAAAAACAAAAATTGATACAACCTCTATGAAGGGCAATTGAGCATTATCTACAAAATCTATAAAAATTACATGTGCACATACCATTTGTCTTAGCCTAGGCTCCCTGGAAGCAGAGGCTGAGACAGGGACTCTGTACAGATGACTTATTGAGGGAATGTTCTCAGGAGAAACCTGTAGGGGAGTAAGGGAAGCAGGATGGCAGGGGAAGGAACTAGGGTAAGATGTGATTTCAGAAGTCTAGCCCCAGCCTGATCCCACAAGGAGCTCTTGATTGAAAAGCACAGAGGTTGTCCTGCCCAGAAACAAGGAGGCCAGGCTGTGATATCCATGCTTCTGTCAGTCATTGGCCAAAGGCTGCCCCAAGAAGGGTGTGTAACTTTCAAGACATCTCCAGGCCAGGCAGAAACTGTCAGCCAACAGCAGTTCCCTAGAAAAGAAAGCAGGTATGAGCTTTTAGCAGCCAACCTCTGTAGCAACTGGGGGATAGAGATACCAGATCTCATAAAAGATCTGGGCCAGGTACCAACAACGCTTGCCATCGTTTGATCCAGCATTTCTGTATCCAGTCATTTATCCTCAGATTTGTTTGCACATGTGCTAAGTGATACATGTCCAGATTTATTCATTGCAGCACTTTTTATAATAGAAAAAGGCCTATCAATTAGCAACTGGTTAATTACATTGTGGTACATCCATACAGTGGAGTATTAGGTGGATGTGAGAAAAATAGGAAACTTTCTATGTATGAATCTGGAATGATTTAAATATATATATTTTACCTGAAAAAAGCAAGGTGCAGAATACAATATGTAGAGTATGCTACCATATGTGTTTTCAAGAACATAATATATGCACATATACATACATACATATATGCGTTTGCTTATGTATGCTTAAGCTAACTCTGAAAAGATAGGCAAGAAACTGGAAACACTGAGGTTGGAAGACAGAGTGGGACCAAGAGTTTTCAATGTATATCACTTTGTACCTTGTGAATTTTCTACTATATGTCTTAGTCCATTTGTGCTGCTATAACAAAATACTTTAGACTGAGTAATTTATAAATAATAGAAATTTATTTGTTATAGTTCTAGAGGCTGGGAAGTCCAAGATCAAGGCACCAGCAAATTCAATGTCTGGTGAGGGCTCTTGCTTCAAAGATGACACCTCTTGCTGAGTCCTCAGATGGCAGAAGGGCAAAAAGGGACAAACTTGCTCCATCAAGCCCTTTTAGAAAGGCAGTAATCCCATTCATGAAGGCACAGCCCTTATGGCCCACTGAACTCTCAAAAGCCCCACCTCTTAATACCATCATCCTTGGAACTTAAGTTCCAACATATAAATTTTGGAGGAATGCATACATTCGAACCACAGCACCACATGAATATATTACCTATTCCAGTGAAATGAATGAAAATGGATGGATAGATAGATAGATAATCGATTTGCCCTGGGACCCAGCCAGGTATTTCTGCCATTTGTTTGACAACCAAGAGAAGCAGAACCAAAAGCACGTTTTTAAAACCCAACTGTTTTCCTATTCAGAAGTAACTTCCTTTTTTTTTTTAATTCAGGATATTATGGGGGTAAAAACATTTTGGTTACATGTAATGTGTTTGCCTCGCTCAAGCCAGGGCTACAAGCATGTCCTTCCTCCAAACATGTGCTCCGCTTCCATTAGTTGTGGGTTTACTCCCCAACCCCCCCACCTGACCGGCACCCAATGAGTATTACCACCATGTGAGCAATTCAGTGTTGATCAGTTAGTACCAATTTGATGGCGAGTACATGTGGTGCATGTTTTTCCATTCTTGTGATACCTCACTTTGAAGGATGGGCTCAGTCTCTATCCAGGATAATATAAGAAGTGCTAGTTCACCATTGCTTTTTGTAGTTGAGCACTATTCCATGGTTTACATATACCATATTTTATTAATCCACTCATGTATTGATGGGCATTTGGGTTGTTTCCACATCTTTCCAATTGTGAATTGTGCTGCTATAAACATTTG
>NW_012143634.1:1758791-1799724 GCF_000956105.1 Propithecus coquereli | reverse complement strand
TATAACTGAAGGCCAGGGTTTCCCAAAATGTATTAATCAAGGTGTTAATTCTATTAATTAGATGCTAATGGATGTCTCAAGACAAAATGGCTCCATGGCTAAATAAGTTTGGGTTAAATAGATGTCTTACTGCAGGACTTATCAGAGCCTTTAATGTTACCATGTGCATTTTGAATCTCCCAAAGATGCAGAATTCTCCCAAAATTATTTTATTGCGGAATTGGAGAAGGGCTCAGTTGGGCAGTTCTTGCTGGGAGTCTGTCAAGGATTGGCTCAACTGAACTTCCAAAATGGCTCACTCACATGGCTAACAGTTTGGCCATTGGCTGGGAGTTCAGATGGGCTGTCAACTGGAGCACCTTCACATGGTTCTAATAGCATGAGGGTTTCAGGATAGTTGGACTTCTTATATGGCACCTGGCTTCTCCCACAGCACCTGGCTTCTCCCATAGCATGTGTTCCCAAGAGAACCAGGTGGAAGCTGCATGGCCTTCTATGAACCAGCCTCAAAATTATGCGGACCACTTTTGCTGATTCTCTTGGTTACAAATAAGTCACTGAAATTAGCCCAGATTCAAGTGGAGAGGCCTTATGATCCACCTGAGAAGAGGGTCAAAAAATTTTCAGACATATTTTAAAACTGCCACAATTCCTATGATTATACAGATGGGACCCAAAAAGTATATCTGATCAAAAACAATTGAATCCATGCTGCTGAAAAGACAAAGTGGTAGTATATGCATTTCAGCCTCAAATACAGGGTTTCCTTAAGTACTTGGAAGGTGCTATATAAACATGCATTGCCATTTAATCAAAGGCAAGGCTAGTTTCGGCATGAACCTACTCTGGACCATAAATCATGTCTATTTGTCATAGAACCAAGCCATGTGTTAACTACGTGTTTCACTGATTTATTTTTGAAAACTGACAAATAAAGCTGGTTTCAAGATTAATTACAGTGTATAAGAAGAAAAGAACTGTCAAGTGTTCTCTGCCAGTCTATTTAATAATCACACCGTTTGCAACTATGAAGGAACTGTAGCATATCTGATCAATTAGTTTCACCATGTTTATGAGTATTGAACTGTGCATCCTTTTTGAAACTAAAATTTGAGGGAATGAAATGATGCTCTGTGGTTTACTTTGACAAAAATAATCAAAAACCCATTAATCTTTAGTACAGGAATTTTTCCTCACTCGCATGTTTTTGTTAAAAAAAAATAGTATAGGAATTTTGATTACTCTGTTTAGACCATCAATATTACTTTGGTGTTTCAATATCTGTCAACAGAAATAAAGTTGAACATGCAAATAAAAGAAAATGCTGACTTCTTTTACCATCTGACTGAAAGAAGAAAATACCAAGAGGATTTTATTCTGTCAGGACAATGAATGGAAAATGAGAACCCCTACTTATACATATTATGGTGGTAAAATTCCCTTTCAGCAAGTCTGAGGATTATGTAGCCACTACAAGTACCTTCTCCCCGGTCCAGTAAAATAACATTAGCAGCAAAAGCTCAGTGTATGTGAGTAATGCGTAATTAACACACTTTGAAAGTCATGTGGCTGAGACAAGGAAGACTTTCCAAGCTCTTAATGTATAAGAAAGATTTTACATACACAGTGAAGACGGGAGAGCAAAACAGGCTAGCTGAAGAAGAGGTTTGAAAAAGGCAGGATAATTTTTTAAGTGGGAGGAAGGCATGGCTCCTTGTCCCCAGGTCTTTTCACATATAGTAATTGGCTAAGTAGACAGAGGAGGCAAAGTGTTTCTGTTTTCTCCAGCCAAGCTGGGAATAATGATACCATTCATGACCCAGCACTGAACAGGTAAGCTAGAGCAGGAGAGGACATCTTCAGTGCAGGTCACAGAACAAAAATCAGGAGACAGAACCAATGTGGGATGGTTAAGGATTGGAGGGAGGGCTAGTTAGTTCAGGAAAGCTGAAGCTATGAGAAAAACAAACTATACTGAAACCTTGGGGATCACCTTCCCAATCACAGGCCAGAGTGCAAGGGGCTCTTGTCACTTTACTAAGAGTAGCCCAGCTCCACAATTTTTCACTTTTTCTTTGCTATTGAAAAGGCTACAGGGGGTATTATTCTGGATCATGTGAAAGATTCATCATATCTTAAAACTGAGAGGAACCTTAGAGATCATTTGGTTCAGCCATTTTTCTCTTTGGGAGAAGTCCTTTGGCTCTCAATACATGCCTATTTTCTTCTCTTCAAAGGTCCTTGGGCTCAATTGTTAACTGTCCATTTTGTATGGTTATCACCCACTTCTAACATCTCTTCTGCAAACTCCATTTTTTCCGAGCTCTCTGCAAGCTCCAGACTCTTGGAATTGTCTATGATTTCCCACTTGGCAGTCACAGTGGTCAAACGCCACAGCTTCCCAAACTTCTCAAGTTTTCACTTCACTGCTAGAGAGTGAGACTTTCGTTGGATCATTTCTGGGCACTTGAGAATTATAGTAATTTCCTAGAGAACTTCTGAGAACCACCTGCCTTAGTCCAGTGCCTCATGCTGAAAGCATCGGTGACTTGTTTCTCCAACCTTCCAACTGTAGCCTTCAGGCCTTCACTCCCCAGTTCCTCCACATTCGTGAGATCCCTAAAGCCCTTTGTTTCCTACAATGTATATAGTGGCCCCGTTTTCCTGACCAAACCCTATCTTTCTGTCAAAGTATGTTTGTAGTGAGAGGTGTCCAAACTTTCTCACTGGACAGGGAAAGCCAAGACTGTTACTCCAAGGCAGGTGTTCTGGGATTGGCAACTTCCAAAGTGTGGTGTGTAGTAATGGCTGCTACAGGAATCACAGCACACTGTTGCAAGGGATGTCCCAGAGATGTAGATTCATCATACCTCTTTTGATTGCAAGTATCAGGAACCCATTGGAGCTAGTTTAAGCAAAAAATGTACGACAGAGGTGTTGTGAGGATACTGAGGTGTCCTCTGGAAGCTAAGGGAGAGTTAGACAATCAAACTTCAGGAAGGGCAGAGAACAGAGCTTAAGGGAAATGGGGAACTCATAAATTCTTCTCTCCCCATCTCTAGGTTTTGCTTCTCTCTGCATTTCTGCCTTGTTCTTCTCTTTCACTGCAGAAAACTTTTGTATGTCTCCCAAGAGAAATGGAACAAAGATTCCAGATTAGTTTGTACAGAAGAAGCACTCAGAGATAGGAAGACGGCTGTTTCCCTGCACCAAACCTCTACTGGGGTCAGATTCACAAAAATTTAAGTGTAATCTGTTCACATAGAAGCCAGAGCCTCTGCCTGGAAAGAGAGCATGGCTGGGGCCCTGGTAAGAGAGAAGTCTGAGCTGGTGCAGAATCACATTCCAAGAGATGCTCTAGTTTCAGTGTGGAAGTTATGGTTTCCTTTTTCACAGACAATGGTTCTTCAAATCTGGATGGAGTAACAAACCCAGGAAATAGAAGGCGTGTGTGCCACTTGTATTCAATTTCCTGCTGCTAAAGGCGTGATGGAGTTGAGACAGCTGCCAAATAGCTCAATAGAGAAAGAATGTAAGTGAAAATAAAACAAACAATAAGGAAAACAGAAAGAAAAGAAAGGAAAAGACACTCCAAATGAATATGCAAACAAAAATTCTAGAACACATAAAGAAATCTCATGCTAAGAAAGAAACATCTAACAAAATAAAGACTCTGATATGAACTCAATTACAGGCGAAGTCAATGTTATGGGACAGAAAAAAGACTTAAAAATAATGATTTTTGGATACTCCAGGAGATCAGTGAAGGCAACACATCCACTAAAAAGAGGGCAGGGCTCCTTCCTTCTCCCTGGGCATCTGACCACCAGGACCAGCCTCTCTGCGCCACCTCACACCCGTGGACCCCACTCACCTCTCCCTTAAAGCCATCAGTCCCATACAACGCACCCATGTCTATTCCTTTGCCTTTGAGGGCTCTGCTTGGCCATGGCCCCCAGAAGCCTGGTCCCTTCCTTTCTCTTCTGCACTCTCGGCTCGATGACTGCACTCCACTGTGCTGCAGACCCTGTTCTTGTCTGCCAAATTCCGTTTTGCAGGTCTGTTCTCCTGCTGTTTTGAGTGTTTTTTTTTTAAGTCTATCTTTTTTAGAGTAGTTTTAGCTTTATAGAAAAAAATTGACTAGAAAGTACAGAGAGTTCCCAAATGCCCCTTTTCCTCACTATCACCATCGCACCCCTGAGTGGTATATTTGTGATAATTGATGAATCTACATTGACACATCATTATCACCCAAAGTCCACACTTTATGTTAGGGTTCACTTTTGGTGTTCTACATTCAATAGGTTTGGACAAATGTATGTCACGTACCTATTATAATATCACAGAGAATAGTTACCCTGCACTAAAATTCCTCTGTGCTCTGCCTATTCATCACTCCCTCCTCCTAACCCCTGGCAACCACTGATCTTTTCACTGGCTCCACAGTTCTGCCTTTTCCAGAATGTCATAGAGTTGGAATCACACAGTACACGGCCTTTTCAGATTGGCTTCTTTCACTCAGCAATATGCATTTAAGTTTCCTCCAGGTGTTTTCATGGCTTAATAGCTCATTTCTTTTTAGCACTGAATGATATTCCATTGTCTGGCTGTACCACAGTTTATTTATCCATTCACCCACTGAAGGACATCTTGGTTGCCTCTGAGTTTGGGCAATTATGAATAAAGCTGCTATAGGCATTTGTGTGCAGGTTTTTGTGTGTACATTTTCAACTCATTTGGGTAAATCACTAGGAATGTGATTGCTGGTAAGAGGATGATTTGTTTTGTAAACAGCTGCCAAACTGTCTTCCAAAGTGGCTGTACCATTTTGCATTCTCACCAGCAATGAATCAGAGTTTCTGTTGCTCCAAATCCTTACCAGCATTTGGTGTTGTCAGTGTGTGGGATTTTTGGCATTCTAATAGGTGTATGATGATAACTTATTGTTGTTTTAATCTGAAATTCCCTAATGACATGTGATGTTGAACGTCTTTTCACATACTTATTTGCCATCTGTATATCTCCTTTAGCAAAGTGTCTGTTCAGGGATTTTGCCCATTTTAATTGGATTATTTGTTTTCTTATTGGTGAGTTTTAAGTGAATGCTCTTTTTTAGTGATTGGTTTTCAAAAACCCAGATCTCCAAATTCTTCCAGAGCATTAAGTATAAGCCACTCTACTGTCCCCTGAGATGTTCCGTAGACCTTGAGTTGGGATTTTCCCCATCTTTCCTGACTCTCACAGGAACTTTCTGATCAGTGGACATGGACCATGGAACTGCATGGGCCACTGTTGGTAGACTTGTTTTAGGGCTCAATTGCTAACTAGAGTTGCAACCCACATATCTTGGCCCATCCTGCCAGTGAAGGGACATTTGCAGCTCACGATGCTATAGCACTTTTGACAAGGAAGCCATACAGTAGCAACTGCTAAGGCTTGTTTGTAATCACGTCAAAATCCCACAGGATATGGTTCACCTCTCTCCCGGGCCCTTTGAATCCTACATTTTTTAAAAATCTAGGTAGGAGGAGGTTGGGTGAGCAGAACAGCATTGAGACTGTAAGTCATCTGCAGCAACAGTTCAGATTACACTTGCCCTTTTTGACCCAGACAGCAAATGCTGCCCAGAGTTCTTCTACCCAGAGCTGGTGAAGAATGCACAGGAAAAAGCAGGAGACCTTCAATCTGGAAAAAAGGATGGAAAGGATCATAGAAAAGACCAAATATAGGACTTGATCAGTGTAGGAGATGGGTATGACGAGTCTGTTTCCTTCATTGACTGATTTGGACTTGAAACATATGATGATCTTGTTCCTGCTTCCCCAACCATGAAGTATGGAGGATTTTACATTGAGAACCTTGAAGTTACGACAAATAACAAAATCTGATGATGACTTCATTTGAGACAAGAAGAAGAAGCACGAAAAAAAGAAGTTGAAGGAAGGTAGTGAGAGGATAAAGAAGAAAAAAAGATGACACTTTCAACAAGGAGGAGAAATAAACAAAGCTCAGGTTTTCCAAATCTGGTTTCACAGTTCTCAGTGCTGGGAAAGAAAAGAAGAAGAAGAAACACTCTTGGACCTTTAAGCAATCAAGATGTATTTGAGAAATTTCAGAAAGAAATAGGACCAGGAAAAGTGGGGACAAAGAGCACGAGCCTATGGGAAGTGGAAGCAACTCCCACCCCTTGCTCTCAATCTTCCACTCTGCTTCTGACAATAATTTGCTTCAGGTGGCCACTGCCATGGTCTCTCTGAATGATTTGGACTTGAAGCAGCTGCTCAGTGAGTCTCCAGAAGGAAGAGCCTTCTGTCATATGGATGATGAAAGATTCCCTTAGGGTGGGCTTGGGCTGGGAATTCAGAGTTCTCTTCCCTCCCCAAAGGCCTGCCAGTGCCCCTGGAGAAGGTCATTAAAGGAGCTGATTCAGGCTGCCAGAGCTGCTGAGAGAGAAAGCAAAGGGATGTCCTCCACCCAGGATGCTGATGGCATCATGAAGGTGCAGATTTAGAAGCTGAGCAGCCTGATCTGCTATGAGATGCATGGCCATCTCTCTTCATGCTTGCCCTGCAGCAAGGACACCCTGGTCAGACTTGCTCAAAACCTTTATCTCTGTGAAGTGGAGGGTGGGGGGTGGGTCTAAAGGAACCTCCAGAGAAACCTAAAGAAGCCATTGGCAGGGTAATGCCAGAGCAGATGGCCAAGCACCAGGATGAATGCCAGGCACAGACACAAGCAAAACTTGCAAAAATGCTGGAAGACGATAAGGAGCGAAGAGGACAGGTTTGTTCTGGTAAAGAAGAAGAAAAGGGGAGCACAGCCCAGAAGAAATTTCAATGGAATGATGAAATCAAGGAGGTGCTTTGTTTGGTGGTGAAGATGAACCTGGAGGGCTGTGATCTGGAAGGAAACGACCCGGTCTGGGGAGGACTGCAACAAAGCTTGTCTGGATGCTGGAATACAAACTCTCTGACTCCAAGGTTGGGCACAGACCAGGTTTCTGAGTCAGGAGAGCAGACCGTACCTTGGGTCCCTGACATCAATACTGGTCAAGAATAAAGCAATGGCTCCTTCTAAAGTCAAGGTGAAGGAATGACATAGACTGAGCCTGGTGAGAGGTTCTCATCCCATCAGCCCAAATTGCTAGCTTCATTGTCTTGCCTTCAGAACATCAATGAAGAGGTCTGCACATTGGAACCTCAAAAAGGATGGATCAAAAAAGAGGATCAAAAAGGATGCTCTCATGCAAGGCATCTGTATGGCAGCCTTGCTAATCTTGCCTCTCTCAACCTGAAACACTCGTTGGATAAAGACTTTAATTACTACTTCAGCCCATTTGTTTAAAGCTGTGTCCAAGGAACTGACTCTGTTGAATATCAGAGCAAGTGGAAAGTCTGAATTCATACCCTCTATATCCTTGAAAACAACTACTATGATCCGAATGTTTGCGTCCCCCCAAAAATTCATATGTTGAAATCCTAACCCCCAATGTGATGGTGTTTGGAGGTGGGGCCTTTGGGAGGTGATCAGATCATGAGAATGGAGCTCTCATGAATGGGATTAGTGCCCTTATAAAAGAGACCCAAGAGAGAGCTCCCTTGCCCCTTCCATCTTGTGAGGACACAGCAAAAAGTCAGCTGTCTGTAACCGTCCCCAGAACTTGATTGTACCAGCACTCTAATCTCAGACTCCCAACCTCCAAAACTGTGAGTAATCAATTTCTGTTGTTTATAAGCCACTCAGTCTATGGTATTTTTTATAGCAGCCCAAACAGACTAAGATGGCACCTAAAGAAAAAGTTACAGGCTTTTTATGCATGAAAGTCAAAAAGGAACTTTCCAAAACCTAACTCTTCTGGAGTGTCACACTCTAGCTCTCTGTAATCAGCCCCTCAGTTTTCTCGCTGAAGGGACAGTGGCACTGGAGCAGTCCTCCGAGGAGAAAAACCTAAAGAGTTCTTTCTGGATGCAAAGAGCTCTCCCGCTGGGCTCCCCTCAGCAAAAGCTTTGCAGAGGAGCGACAGTCTAAATTGCAGCACCACAGTTTTCCATGGACGTCTCATGGGACCCCAGAGCCCAGATCCGATTCAGTCATTTATGAAGATTGTCAACAAAATCTCCCCTCCCTCATCCCACCCAGACCCATTTGGCAACAACCTCCCAGACCCAAAATCTTCCTCCTCAGTGTCTCAGCATCCATTCCTCCATGGCAGCCTTTTCAGGAGGCACTTCAGCCCCCAGCAGCAGCTCTCATAAGAACCCAATTTCATCCTCCACTTCCCTGAGCCATATGGCAAAACAACATTCAGCCAACTCTTCAGGGCCATCTTACAAGTCTCCCTTTGCTGGCTCTCTCTCCCAACATAGGATTTCTTCCAGCAGCTCCTCCTCTGGAGGAACAATAATCTAGAGCACCACTTCCTCCTGGAAATTTGCTTTCAGGTATACAGCTTCCTTCCACAGAACAGCCTGCCAACTGACAGGTCCCAAGCCCAGCAGCAAACAAACCTTCTGTTTCTCAGAAGCTGACCTTGGTGGTCCAAATGGAGAATCCAGTGATGGAAGCCAGGGAGGAACAAAGTTACTGACCTCATCCCTGAGCAGCCCACCATGGACAGTCTGGTGTTTCTCAAAAGGAACTTGCCTGGTGCTCTGGGCTTCATAGCTATGTCACTGGACAGCTGGTGGAGGGACAGACCTTAGGATGGGGAGAGTTCTGGGTTTGGAGTATGGGAGCATGTGTGTTTCTGAGTTCTGACACTTTGGTAAATCAGTTTGTACACCTATTTTTTAAATCTGCCGAACACCTTGGCATTTGGTCAGAGTACTTCATACACTCCCATAGGCCCAGGGCTCCTCTGGCCACAGAAAGATCCATGGAATGCATCAGACTGTGTGTTCAACAAGACAAAAACAACAAGATGAAAACCTGGGCTAAAGCCACAACTGGGAGATCTAGTCTTGTCTCTCTGAAAATACATTAAGAATACCTAATGCATGCTCATTGTGGGGGGCCAATTTCTCCTCTGAACATGACAATGAAGCTCTTTTAGAGAAAAGACTTTTATAGATTCATCAATTGCGAGACAATTGCGATAGGATTTTTAAAAGCACTTATTTTGGGCTCAGTTTTCACCATTACCATTAACTACATTGGATAGAATAGGACTGTTCTTGGCATGTCATATTATAGGAAGACATAATTCTAGTGCTTTTATGGTGGGGAAGAATTAGATAACTCACATCCATTTCAGCACTCAGAGCATTTCTCAAAGACCTTTTTAAAAAGACATGTCTGTTTTTGAGACAGCCTGTTTTATTCAGTTGAGCTTTTTACAGTTGCATCCTGTAAATCTGTGACACCCTAACTCGAAGGTCATCTAAGCCCAGAAAGCTGGATTTCCAATCCAGCCAGAGTTCCAGTTTTGTTTTTTCAGAGTTCATACAGGTGGACCCCAAGAGCTCCAAATCCCTTGTTGGTCAAATCTTCATCTTTTTATGGGCAAAGGTTACAAGGGGCTCCAAATCACAGATAGACATTACAGTTTGTTTTATTCTTAGAAATCCCCTTAGGCAGCACTGCAGTAACCGGACTCTATGAAGCATCTGTCATGTAGAAACTGGCCTTGAAGTTCTGAGGCCTTCCAAGCCCCGGAGTATACATTAACTCAAGGTAACATGCAGTTAAGCTTGGAGGATGGATCAAAGACAGACTAGAACAGATATTCCAGAGTTTCCATGCCACCAAATTGTTCACTAAATGCTTCACAAGCGTGTTCAGAATTGTGCCTGTGAAATTTGGACCACAAAGTGTGTTTGAACTGTCTGCTCTAGCTAAGTGAATGCAAATATGTTAAGTGTAAACAGTATCTGGGTGAATTGTATAGTTATGTAATTTATGCAAAATCCAGAATGTGGTAGACTCTGTAGAACAAATGATTCATTTTCTTCCACAAATAAATTGCAAGGAAAAAAAAAGGAAAGAGAACCTATAAACTAAAAGAAACTTAAGATGCATATCAACCAAGTATAATGTGTGAAGCTTGTTAGGATACTGATTTGTGGAAATCAATGGTTTTTTATTTGTTTTTAAATGAAACAGTGGGAAAAATTAGAACATTTATTGAATATTTGATGAAAATAGGAATTGTTTTAATTATTTAGGTGTGATAATGGTATTGTGGTTATTAGACAGAAAGAAAAGCAGAAAGAGAGAAAGAGAGAAAGAAGAAAGAAAGAAAGAAAGAAAGAAGGAGGGAGAGAGGGAAGGAGGGAGAAAGAAAGAAAGAAAAGAAAAAATTTGACTGGCTTTTGTCCCCAGTTCCTGTGAGGTAACCTCTAAATCTTTAAAATTTCCCAAGTGATAGGAGTGTCCTTGTTTTTCATGGTGGGCCCCTCAGCCCCCACCTGATTGTTTAAGCTAACAGATAGCTCAGGGTGGGGGCTGGTCATGCCAGAAAGACCAACCATGTGATTAGAAGGTTGAGGCTGTGAGCCTCGAGATATCAGCCTGACCTCTGGGAGCAGAGGGCAGCTGTAGATTGAGTTCAACCACATGGGCAATAATTCCATCAATCATGACTACGTAATAAAACCCCAGTGAAAACCCTGGACACCAAAACTCAGGTGAGCCTCCTGGGTTGGCAATACTCCATGCATGTGTTGCCAAATATCAATGCCAGAAAGGTAACACATCCCTGATGACATGGAAGCTTCACATTTGGAACCCTCTCAATCCCAGATTCTGCCCCATGTGTCTCTTCTAATTTGCATTTCTTGCTTGTAATAAACATGGCTTTGAGTATATTAGATTTCAATGAATTCTATGAGTCTTTCTAGCAAATTATCAAAACTGAGGGTGGTTTTGGGACACTCTCTCCCTGCCAAACTTCAGCTGGTGTCAGAAATCTTGTGTAGACTTGGCAGTCTGGAGGACTCACCTTGAGTTTGGCTACTTCCAGGTAGAAAGAAAAGAAAAAAAGTCTTGTCTTTAAAAGTACATTGAGAAGAATTTACAGATGAAGTATTAATAGTGTGTTTTAGATTTGCTGAAAAATAATGTAGGGGCTAGGGAGAAGGGAGTTGAGACATAGATTGGCCATGTGGAATCACAGAAGATGGGTGCTGGGAACATGGAAGTTCACAAAACTATTGTCTCTACTTTTGTATATGTTTTAAATTTTCTAAAATGAAAATAACATAGTGATCTCTGTATAAAAATATGGATTTCTACCTTATACCATGTGGTAGGCAGAAGTCTAAGATGGGCCCCAAGATTCCAGGCCCATGGTGTACATACACCTTCTCCCGGTTATTCAAACACTAAGTGGTGCTATGAAGTTTTGCGGATGTGATTAAGATCCCAAATTAGTTGCCCTTAAGATACGGAGATTATCCTGGTGGGGAGTGAGGGGTGCTGACCAAATCAGGTTAGCCCTTAAAAGTGCTGGGACTATTCTTGGAGAAGAGATTCACATTCAGAGAGATTTGAAGCATGAGAGGGATTTGACACAAGGCAGGTTCTTCAATGCTGGCTTTGCAAATGGAGGGAGCCACATCGCAGGGAATGTGGATGGCCTCTGGAAGCTGAGAGCAGCCTCTGGCTAACAGCTGGCAAGGAAATGGGGCTTTAGTCCTACAGCTAAAGGAACTAAATTCTACCACTACCGTGTTAGCTTGGAAGAGGACTTCCAGTTCCAGATGGGCACGCAGACAGACAACTCGATTTCAATCTTGTGAGCTGCTTGGCAGAGAATTTAGCTGTGTTGTGCCAGACTCCTGACCTGCAGAAAAGTGAGCTGATACATTTCTGCCATCATTAGATGGTGAGTTTGTGTTAATTTGTTACACAGCAATAGAGAACTAACACACACAATAAATAAAAATAAATCCCAGTTGTGAAAAACAAAGCTTTACAAATTCTTGAACCAAATTTAGAAAAATATATTCATGATACAGAGAAGGAGTTCTTAAAATACAAAACGCACAAACTCTAAAGGAAAAGATCACTAAATTCAACTATACTAAAATTGCATACTTCTGGACTATAAAATGCACCAAAAAGTAAAGTGAAAAATAAATCACTGGACTAGGAGATACCATTTGCAATACATAAAACTTACAAGAATATTATTTAAGAAGCTTCTACAAATCAATAGGGAAAAAAATCAAGCCAACTGAATATAAATAGTTAAGCATAAAAAAGAAGCTTGAAAATCCAACAAATATATGAAGAGATGTCCAATATGACTATTCATCAGAGAAATACAAATTAAAACATTAATGAAATACAATTTTACTCTTTATTGGATGGACAAAAGTTAAAAATTCAGACAATACCGAGTTTTGGTAAGGATATAGAGTAACAGAAACTCTCATGCTCTGCTGATGGGAAGTGTTAACTGGTACAGGTAGGCACTTTGGAGAGCAACGTGATAATATCCGGTAAAATTGAAGCTGTATTAGGTTATTAAGTATGGAATGTCCGATTTCCTTAAGTACTAAATTCGACTGGTGATATCTCTGACATTTTACTTTGACATTTCTTGTTTTATTTTTGTTGTGAAGGTACATCCTCAGTCTTTCAAATGCATGTTGTGGCTTGTGATTATCTTTCAAAATTGTTTTAGAGAAATTTTTGTGAAACTACGGATAAGTCAAAAATTCATGTTATTTTTTAATATGAGTTCCATTGTGGAACCAATGCAGCGCGGACAGCTCAAAATATCAACAAAGTGTTTGGGAAGGATGTGGCTGATGAGTGCACAGTACATAGATGGTTTCAGAAGTTCCATTCCGGTGATTTTAATCTTGAACATGAGCCACGTGGGCGAACTGAGACCAAGATGGATAATGATGAGCTGAAAGCTATAGTGGAAGCGAATCCATCTCAACCTACATGTGAATTAGCAGCAAGGTTTGACATTACTATTCCAACAATACTGGACCATTTGAAACAAATGGGCAAGGTAAAGAAGCTGGATAGATGGGTTCTGCATGAATTAAACGAGCATCAGAAGAGAAATCGTCTCCAAGCTTGCCTTTCTTTGCTGTCGTGACCTAAAGGCAAACCATTTCTAACAGTGTATTGATATATGTGATGAAAAATGGATTCTTTTTGACAACTGCAAGCATTCAACACAATGGTTGGATAAAGATGAAGTGCTGAAACACAGTCCAAAACCGAATATCCATCAGAAAAAGCTAATGGTGTGTGTTTGGTGGTCCAGCACTGGTATTATCCACTACAGCTTCATGAAACCTGGTCAATCCTTTACAGCGATGTCTACTGCAACCAATGGACAAGATGATGAGGATGCTTGCGATCAAGCAGCCAAGATTGGTCAACAGAGACAGACCAATCCTTTTGCAAGAAAAACTCGATGACATGTCGCACAAACAATGCAGCTCAAACTACAGAAGCTGGACTTGGAATCTGTCATCCACTGTATTCACCAGACCTTGCACCAACTGACTACCACTCCTTTCAGGCTTTGGGCCACTTCTTGCAAGGAAAAATATTCAATTCTCAACAAACTGTGAAAAACGCCTTTCACAATTTCATCGCCACTCACTCTCCAGGCTTATTCACTGCTGGCATAAGCAAGCTACCGTTAAGATGGCAAAACTGTGTTGATGGTTTAGATACATACTTTGTTTAATTGCACTGCTTCTTCTTTGAGATATAATAAACTAAACTTTTGATCCGAAATTGGACATTTCCTGTTTAATTATCTTGTGTATACCCTTTGACCTAGTGAAAGGGGTGGCCTTGGAAAAATAACAGGAAAATACCTAATCCCACCTAGGAAAATACCTAGTCCTACAATTTCCCCAGTAACAGTTAAAGATCAATCCTATGAGTTGTCTAACAGGGACCCTGCAGGAGTTCTGTTTTGTACAACTTCTGAAGAAAGCTGAATGGACGGAAAAGAGATGCAGAAGTCTCTCTTTCAAAATTGTTTTCTGAGAATCTGCTTTTACAGAGTTCCTGAGTAAACAGCAGAAGAACCAGCTACAGCCTCAACCATATCTGGAGGACAGTGTCATATCTGTGATAATCCCTTCTCCAAGGAAAGGCAGGAAACCAAGTCTTGGACTTTGACATCCTTGCAGTTTTTGTTATCAACCTGTTACCGCTTTTGTTATCAACTGCCGTCACTTTTTTTTCTTCTCTTTATCCCCCTTAAAATCCGCGAACCACTCTGCATCGCTGCTGGTATCTCTCTTCTCTTTCTTTGGGATGCCATGCGTCTCTCTGTTCTCGTCCCCCCTCCTCTCTCTCTCCCTCTCTCATTCTCTCTGTCCTTCTAAAGGATAAAATAAATTTTACTTATATAACTTAACCTCTGCATGAGAAATCTTTCTCCACCCACGCCACGAGCGCCTACCAATCTTTCCACCCTAACACTAGCAATTCTACTTATGGGAATATATTCTAGAGAAAATCTTATACATAGGCTCAGGGAAACATATGCACAAGTATCACTGCAGCATTATTTATAATACTGAAAAACTGTAAACAATCTAAATGTCCATTAACAGGAGAATTAAGTTAAGTTTTCATTTTTTTCAGTTCTCAATATGCTCCTTTAATCTTGACCGCCCGCCCATCCATCTGCAAATCCGAGTGAACCACCCCAGTTGGAAATGAACTGCTTATTTTACTGGCTCTAAGAGTTACCTATCAGTCTCTGGATTGTTGTCATCCACAGAAAAATGTTTTCACTGACTGTGATCTTCAAAGGCCTCTGAGCCAACAGGGATCAAAAGTGCCCAATATATCTGGAAATGCACTTCTACCAAAGGGTGAAATGACTTGCTAAAGTGAGCTGGAAATTGCTGAGGGGAAAGAGAATAACGATAATCCAAAGGATGCAAATGAATGCTTCTAAGCTGCTGAAAAGGGAATCCTTTTTTCAAAGGCGCCCGCCCAGTCCATGTGAGAATTAATATCGTTTAATGAAGCTGAGCATAAGCGAAGCTTAGTGTCTAAAAGTCAATCTGTGGAGTCTTCCAAACATCCTAGAATTAGGCATCATGTTCTGCTGTTTAGAACACATCTGGCTTTTTAAATCTTTATCATCTCTTTTGGTTTTGTTTGCACCTTCCTATCTCAGATGGGCAATGTCTGAATGAATGTCTGAATGATGGCTGGTAAAAGCGTGAGATACCCTCAAGAAGTTGTTCATCTATGAATTTTACAAAATAAAGAAAATGGAGAAAAGATTTTTTTTTGTATTTTATCTGTTCCTGACAAACTTTTACTTTTATCGGGGTTTTTAAATCCATTGTAGATCCAATTTATATTTTCTTTACATTGGATGTTTATCAGGGAGTACATACTGGAAGCAGGTATACATTGTATTATTTTTAATTATATTTCTTGGATACTATCTAACACCTTCCATTACAATAATTGACTAAATAGAACTAGCCAAGATACATTTTTCCATTTTTGCTGATAAATAGGTACAATGGAGTGATATTTAAAAATTCAAATAATGTACTTTCCTAAAATATTCCAATTGCGGAGTTATGTATGAGATGCTACAAAATGTATGTGAGAGCCCGGTAGGGTGGCTCACGCCTGTGATCCCAGCACTCTGGGAGGCTGAGGCAGGAGGATCACTTGAGGTCAAGAGTTCGAGATCAGCCTGAACAAGAGCAAGACCCTGTCTCTACTGAAAAAAATGGAAAATTAGCTGGGTGCAGTGGCACATGCCTGTAGTCCCAGCTACTTGGGAGGCTGAGACAAAAAGAATGCATCGCTTGAGCCCAGGAGGTTGCAGTGAGCTATGATGACACCACTGCACTCTAGTGTGGATGACAGAACTAGACTGTCTCAAAAAAAAAGAAAATGTATGTGAGTTTGATAATGGTTTTATGAATAATCATCACATAATTACTAGGATTTATCATTTTAAATTAAATGAAAATTCTTTGTGGCAGAGGGGTTGCATGACTATGAACGTGTTGATTTTTGTTCTCATTTGCTCGGTTTGAACTGTGCCACATTGCGACTTGCAAAGCAAATTTCTCTTTGTGCTAATTATCCAAAAGTGAGTTCAAAGTGCTTTTTCATTTACCTAAGTGTGCAAAATCAAAAACTGAATTGCTAAGTCAAAGTGCTGGGCAAAGGCTCTAGATTTCTTCCATTCCAACCCTAATGACTCTTAACATGATGACGGCTGAGGAAGGCTCTACAGCTTAAAGCAATTACTGAACTCGAGGCAATAGAGTGCCTAATTATAATAAACTGATGAAAAATTAAAATAATAAATAAGAGCCTTTATGTGACACCTGGTGGGAAGTAGGCAATACTATATCCTTAAGAAGTCAGTAAAGAAACGGGTGGGACTGCCCACGCTAGCCTCTCCTTCGGGACCAGAGCCCTGCCACATAGGATCATTAGCTCTCCTTTCTCCATGATGTGGCCAACATGTTGGCTGTCCCCTCCCCTCTGGCAGCCACCACACAAGAGTCCACACCAACTTCTGTGCTCCTGAGATAACTGAGTTGGGCCAAAGCATCAGAAGCAACGTGGATTTTCTGAGGTAGACACAGGAAGGGCTTACATCACGTTCCACAGAGCAAGCTTGATCTTTCTTGCTATTTCTCTCATCCACACCCCACTTTCACCACAAGAATATCTTTTCCTGACCTCCCCCAGAGGGGTTCTGCTACCTCCCATCTTCTGCTTCTCCTGATTTTTGCTCTATCCATAGTATATCTGATGATTCTATGTAAAGCACTTTAACCCTCTTGAAAGTTCAAACTTGTCCCTGAAGCATCTCAGGAAATTTCACCCCAAAATATGAAAATTTCACCCCAAAATATTCCTTGGTGTAAAGAATATTTTGAACTAAAGGCCCTTAAAGATCAACAGGCCCTTGGAATGGGATTTTCCTCTATGTGCGTAACCAGATGGACCCATCATGGACCCATGAAAAGAACAATTGACTTCCCTTCCCTGTTATCTCACTATATTGCAGGAAGGAAGATCAAGAATGCAACCAGACCTGTCCCAAATCATTTTAAATAAAATACCTGTCTCTCAAGGTTAATTTAATTTGCAAAGAGAATCATTTACAAGTCAATCTGTCTCCCCCATCCATTTACCCTCCCTAGCAACCATTTATTGCCCCTAAAAAGAATTACCTATACTCCTCATCTCCCCCTCCCCTCTAAAAGGAGGGTATAAAAATATCTGGATCCCACTGGGATAATGGGTAATCACTCTGTGATTCTCCCCGTGCGCATGGTAAATAAACCTCTCTCTCTTATTAATCTGCCTTAATTGTGAGTTGATCTTTCAGCAAACTTTCAGCAAACATCCCCTATCACCTGCTCAGCAAACAAAGGATCCTCCATTTGTGGGATTCACCCTCTTTAGGGTCCCGTGAGGGGTTTTAAGTAGGAACAACTGAAAAGGGGGTTTTGTTCTCCTATATCTACCTAGCTACTCTGGCTACCTCACGGGATTCAGAATATAACATGTTATGAACAACTTGTCCTAAGAAAAGAAAAAAAAAGAAATAAAGAAATAAAATTAAATTTAAATAAAATCTAAAGAAACAGAGATAATACATGTGAAGGAAATTTTTTAGCCATAAAGGGCTATATTCTTTTTCTCAGTGATTATTTATTCCAACATCCTTGTTTTATAGCTGATACAACTGAGAGCCAAGAGGTTAAATAACTTGCCCAAATGTCTAATGGTAAAGATTGACTTTAATCCTGGTTTCTAGCCTACCATCCTATAATTCCTTCCATTCATCTGGACAGCTTTGGGTCATTCACGGATTTCTGGAAGCTTTACTCTCCCTCTCTCCACTAATTTGGGATTAAATGTGACCTTTCCTCCAGGGCCCTGCATCACATTCACACACAGGCACGGAAACATTCACACAGACCCCACAGTTAAGGAAATGGAAGGGAATACAGTATTCACTCTTTTACTAATTCATTTAATTCAACAGACATTTATTGAGCACCTACTAGTTTCCAGGAGCTGTTCTAAATTCTGAGGATGTAGTAGCAAACAAAACAGACAGAGAACCCACGCCCTCGTGGTACTTGCATACTAATGGGAAAAAGACACAATAAACAAATACGTAAAATATTTAGCGTGGAAGATGGTGACAAATGCTATGGAGAAAAATAAGCCAGGGAAGAGAGTTAGGGAGTGTCAGAGTGGAGAGGGAAGAGGTCGAAATTTTAAATAGGACTGTCAGAGAAGTCTTCCCTGAGGAGATGACATTTGGGCAAAGACCAGAAAGAGAAGAAGACTCAAACAATGTGGCTCTGGGGAGAAGAGCACTCCCAGCAGTAGAAACAGCCAGTGCCAAGGCCCAGTGTGAGAAGCAGGTCCAGCCTGTTGGAGGAGCAGCTAGAAGCCAGCATAATGGGAGCAGAATGAATGGGGGCAGAACAGCAGATGAGGACAGAGGGGTCACAGGGATATCATTGTGTAGGACCTTGGGGGCCAGAGTAAGGGCTTTGGCCTTTCATCTAAGTGGGAATGAGGCCTGAGCACTGGAAGGGTTTGAGCTGCAGAGTGACTCCCACCTCTGCGTCGCTCCTGCTGTCTTCCCTCTCCAGCACAGCCCATTCCAACCCTCAGGACAAGGGCATCTCAGCTCATCTAGGTCTGGGTGGGAAATTCAGGCACCACTTCCCCTTTCGCTGGGATATCTGTGCTTTAAGTCTGTCTTTTTTGGCAGAAAAAAGCAGAACCTAATTAGAGAGTTTTTGAGAATCTGAGAATCTAGGGGAGGTGTTTTCCAAGACCTCTGTGGGTTGCCTAACAGGAAGTAAACAAAACTAGGAACTATGAGGTTAGCAGAGGCAGCTGACCCAGGAGGCTTTGAGGAAGTCAGGAAACAGGGTTGGGGGGAAACCCAGTCAAGAGACCAAAGAATTAATACCTTATATATGCTTAGGACCATCACACGCATTCAGTGGTTGATTATTCTGTGTCCTGGGACTCAGGCGGAGCAGGCGGCATTAGTCCTGCTGTGTAACAAGGAAACGGGCACAGAGAGATTCCATGATTTGCCACTGGCATGCAGGTAGAGGGCAGAAGTGGACTAGAACACAAGTAGAGGCCCCTAATCCCAGTGCTTGGTGCCACACTGCAAGCCCATGAGACTGGAAAATCCTGAAAGTGGAAGTAGAGGAAACCCTCCCCAGGAAGAAAAATAGGCCCTTGAGGAGGCAGCTCTTTCTGTTGTCGCACACAGATTTCTTTCTAATATGAATCAGCAAAAACAAAGAAAAAGTTAAGAGTGGTTGTTGGGAGAGCAGATACCTTGCCCTTCTCCTTGGCATGCCTGATTCATCACGTGCTCAGAAGAAACTCCTCCCGAGTTCTGGGAATGATACCTGCGCCATACTCTCCTGTGGCCCATGGATAGGATTTATTCCATTAGATGGGAGTGAGCCCTGAGCGCCTCTCATAATGGAAGCTGCAGGGTGATTTCCCTCGCAGCGATCCCCGACCATTTTGGCACCAGGGACCATTTTCATGGAAGACAATTTTTCCATGAACTGGGGGCAGGGGATGGTTTGGGGATGATTCAAGTGCATTATGTTCATTGTGCACTTTATTTCTATTGTTATTACATTGTAATATATAATGAAATAAGTATACAACTCGCCATAGGTTGGGGACCCCTGCTCTAGAGGATGAGTCAGCTGGCAGGCCCAGTGTAGCCTCAGCCCAGATGTAGTTGATGTTGGAGCCTGGGGGCTCTGGCCCATCCTTCCCAAGTACCCTTCCTAACAAGTTCAGCTTCATGAAACCCCTCTCACACTGAGGCTCCTGTCTCCCACACACTCCCTTATTTCCTCTCCAAGACCTGGAAGTCAAAAAGCAAACAGAGTTGGAGAAAGATGCTGTTGCCTGGAGCCTGGGAAGCTGAGTTTCTGGCCTTTGGTAAAATTGTTCCTTCATCCTAGTAGGCCAGGGCTCCTTGACATGGCCATCTCTCTTTATTATCCCTCCACTAGACACTCTTAGGCTTCTAATGTTTTATTTTCTGGAGAAGTGAAGTAAAAAGTTTGTAACTGAGGTAAAAGTTGGAAAAAGGGCAACAAAATGTTTTATGAGTTGTCTCTCTAAAACCCCCACCATTTGGGGAATTAAAACGTGCATTCCTTCCCCCAGGCCAGTAATCAAAGGAGCAGAAAAATGTCCTTTGCTGTTTGTTTTCTTGTGTCTTAAACCACAGGAGATGGCTCAACAGAATTGTCCAAGGGTCACAAGATCTTAGTCATAAGACATCTTCCTCACAGGAGATAAGGTCTACAGAAACCACCAATTGTAGTTAAATAACAATAGCCCGAAGCCATGGCATATGACACCCAGTCACATAGACCTGAGCCCAGCTGCAGAAAACCCCCCTTTTAAAAAGCCCTGTTTTTCTGCTTAAAGTCAGGACGGCAATCTTTGAGATACTAGTCCATTGCCCTCCTCATTTACCAGGAAATTAATAAACTTCTTCCTTTTCCTTAAACCACTTGTCCTTGTTCTTCGTTTTCACTGATTCAGCCTCGGTAATAAGTACTGAACTTTTGGTAACAAATTGATGGCATCTTTCTGTCCTTTCATCGTCAGTCATCACTGTACATTTAGTTACCATTTATTGAGAAACTGTTGTGTACATGTCAAGAACTTGCATTAAGTGATTTACATTTATTTCTCAAAAACTGAAGGACTCAGATTTTACCCTACTTGTGAAAAATATTTCACCCCAAAATATACTTCTTTGACTTATTTCAAGATGGCTCTTCAGAGGGGCTGAAAACACAAGAATAGCTGAAAAGCTGTCTTTTGTGGGGGAGATTTGCATCTGTAGAGGAAATCTACATGAGGAAAGTGAAGTAAACAGCAGGTGCAAACAGGCTTTCTCTGAGACCCCCCACTTGGATCTAGGAAACATTATCTCACACAGGAAAAGGAGAGAGAGAAATTGTTTCCATAGGCTGCCATCTATTCTTTCTGAGGCAGCTACCTGTGAGGTTTTATCTGCATAACAAGACGGACTTTGCCTCCTGCTTTTCTCTCCCTCTCTCCCTCCCCCCTCCCAATAACTTATCTTGCCATACTCCAAGCCCCTATTCTTTCTGTAACTTCAAGATGTTATAAAAACTCTAGTCATCTGGCCCCTCCTTTGGGCTTCACACCCTGCGTGTGACTCCCCAGCCTATATAAACATTAATAAATTTGTATGCCTCTTTTCCTGTTGCTCTATTTTCAGTTTGCTTTATAGACTCAAACCATTGGACCTTGAGAAGCGGGAGGGGGAGGAAATTCTCTTCACCCCTACACTTGCAAGCTAACAAGTTAGTGTTGCACAGTTTCATGGGTGCTGATAGAAGACACAAGGCTCCTGGGTCAGAGACAAAGGACAGTTTATTACTCATAATAATAGTAGTAACCAGAGCATCATCATTTGTCTTGATTTTCCAAGCTCCAATTCCCAAAACGTGATACAGTGATGGCCAAGTGAAGCCTGTACACATAGTGGGTTGCATTACAGTAGAGGAACCCTAAGCTTCAGAAACACAAATCTTTTATAATAAGCAGTAGGCCTGTCTGACCTTTGCTCCAGAAGGAGACATTATCTTTATTATACTGTAGGACAGCAAGCAAATCTGCCCTCTGCTCTGGAGGGAGACATTATATCTTCCAGGGCTGTTTGTTATACAAACATCCTTGAAAAGGTAGTCTGGATCAAAAGCTCTCTGTTTTTATGAGACGTGCCACTACTCACAAACCCTGCAGATATGCAAGAGACCATAGAGAGTTGTCTCCCAAAAACATTTAAGCTGAAATAGGCATTGCTTTCACCATTTTTCAGATAAGAAAAATGAGGCCTAGAAGCTAACTCGTCTAGGGGTCCACAATTTAGGAGGGAAGGTCTGAGTGATCCCAGAGCTGGGGCAGTGTCCTTGGAGACCTGAAGCAGATAACAGGAGGGCCCTCACTGTGTCAGATGTGGAGGATACAGAGGACAGAAGAGCACAGTCCTGCCTCTAAAGGACTTACAAGTGGGGAGACAGAACATGCCCTCCATATCCCTGTGGCATGTGGGTGGGCCTGGATGGGGGCACCCCTGGCGCAGTCTCTTCTAACAAAGATGATCTGGCAGGATAGTTTTTTCCCCCAGTTCTTTGCCCTCTCATTCCCCACAAACACACACATGCAAGAACAAATTGCTAGCAGATGAAATATAAGTTGTTCTCCCTTTGCTTGCTTTGTTACTGCTTATCTGCTAGAAGTCAACAAAATAAAGGAATGTGTAAAGCAAATATTAGGAGAAAACAGTTGTCATTTTTCAAGGACATGTTTGCTCCTGTCTGTGATTTTTTAAAAAATATTTCTTAAAATATACTTGGATTTTTGGTTAGTGTAATCATTCCGTGTTGCTGTGAGGTAACTAAACATCCCAATATTTTGTGTCTTTCCACAAACAGCACCTGCATTCTAGAGGCTCCCCCACCTCAGCCAGCCACAGATTCTTTGGTGAGAGCTCAGGCTGGAATGTGACTTGTCACATTTTGGAGTTTAAGAAACAAGAATTGAATCAGTTTGGCTGAGACAGAACAGCCATAAAGAGGGAAAGAAGATAACAAGACAGATAGGTGTGAAATGGGGAACCAGTCCCAAGAGGCCTTAAATGCCAGGATGGGCTTTGCTCTAGCAAACAGACAACCACTGAGGGTTTTTGAGCTGGGGATGACTTGATAAAAACAATGTATTAGGAAGCTGCACCTGTAGGAATGGACTCCAGTGGAAAGGGCCTAGACACAGTGGTTCTCTACCCTCACCGCATATTAGAATCACCCAGGGAGCTTCTAAAAAATACTGATGCCCTAGCCCCACCCCAGACCAATTAAATCAAAATCTCTGGGAGTGGTCCCCAGGCATTAATACTTTTTCAAAACTCCTCAGGTGAATGACTGCTAAGGTGTATGGGGTTTCTTTTGGGGATGATGAAAATATTCTGGAATTAAAGAGTGGTGATGGTTGCACAACTGTGAATATACTAAAAAAATCGCTGAGTTGTACACTTTGAAAGGGCGAATTGTATGCTATGCGAATTATATCTCAATGGAAGGGAGGAAAGAAAGAAGGAAGGAAAAAGAAAAGAAATGAAACAGAAAAAAGGAAGAAAGGGGAGTGGAAAGGAGAGTGGAAGGAGAGAATGGTGGGGGGGGGTAAAGAAGAAAGGAGAGAGAGAGAGAGAGAGAGAGAAAAGTCCCCAGAAGATTCCAATATGCAGCCAGGGTGGAGAGCCACTATTCTAGAGAAGAGGAGACTTCTGCCATGATTCAGACCCAAAGTGGGGCTTGCAGTGGGGCAAATCCCAGTGGAAGAGTCAACTGTGAGGAACAATATAGAGGAAAACTGGCCAGCAGTCCAGTATTTAATATCTACTAGGTTACAAAAGGTGAGGAAAAGAAAAAAAAAGGTAAACACTTAAGCCAATGTTTTGGTGACTGAAGAAATGTAGATTTGATGCTCATCCACATTCTTAGAAAGGTCATGGAAATGGGGGACCTGAACTGTATCCAGGATGTGAGAGTGGGTAGCTCCTGGGATCTGTTCCAACTAATAGGGTTTGTCCCTTACCTGGGCCAGATGAGAAATCTTCACAAACTCCATTTCTTCTTCATCTATGGGCTTAAATACACTTGGCAAGAGATGCAGGAACAGATTATCTCCCAATTCACCTCTATGTTCCTCAAGCTGGACAACCTCCAAAGCTTTATATGTATATTGTCCTCTTCTTCAAAGGGCAACTGGACCAGTTATTCAGGTGCCCCCAGACCCCCTTGGAGTCCCTTGCAATAACTGAGTGCTGGTTTTCAGAACCAGAAATGGAGAATCTATTCCTGTGCCCAAGTGTGAGTCAGCTAAAGGAGCTGGACCTGACCGGCGTCACACTGAGTAATTTCAATCCTGAGCCCCTCCAAGTTCTACTAGAGAACATTTCAGCCACACTCCACATCCTGCTTCTAAAGGACTACTGGATCACAGACTCCCAACTCAGTGTCATCCTGTCTACTTTGAGCCACTGCCATCAGCTCATGACCTTTAACTTCTGTGGAAACCAAATCTCCAAGGCCATCCTAGAAAACCTGATACACCACACCATTGGGCTGAGGAAGTTAAGCCTAGAGATATATCCTGCCCCTTGGGAATGTTATTATTATGATTTTGAAGATAACTACTGGGAAAGATTTCTCCAGCTTCAGGTTGGAAATACTGAGGGACTGCAGGCAGCCCAAGAGGATCATGTTCAGTACCATCCCCTGCTTTCAGTGTGGCCAGAGAGCATCCTATGACCTGGAGCCCAGTCCATGCCACTGTTGAGAGCTCGAAACTTATATGAGGGAATTACCCACGCAGGGATGGTTGTAAAAGAAGAGTCAGAAATACAGGGAACTCCAAAATAGAAAAGAAAGAAGAAAGAAAGAAAAAGAAAGGAAGGAAGAAAGAAAAAGAAAGAAATAGATTTGATAATGGGGAGGGGGAGTGAATTCCATTGGACATGTTGAATTCCAGCTGTTGCAAAGAATTTCAGATATTCAGCAGGCAACTGCAGGTTGAAATGAAAGCCATATACTGTGACCATGAGGTGGGAAGCAGGATATACAGCAGTGAGGACTGGATGGTTCCTCAGAGACCATTTTTTATCCTGTCTGCTGCTTATAGCTGTGGGAGTTTAAACAAGCTGCTTAACCTCTCTGAACCTGTTCCCATATCTGTGAAATGTGGTTAATGATACGTGCCCTGCCTATCTCACAAAGTTGTTATATGAGTGAAATGAACATTAAAAAGCTTGGAAAACTATAAGGTGTTATACAATTGCAAGGTATAAGACATATATGGTGAAATGATATTCAACAAAGGCACAAAAACAATTCAATGGAGAAAAAAAAAAAGTCTTGCCAATAAATGGTGATGGTGTAACTGGATCCATGTGGAAAAATATTAACTTTGACCCCCTACCTCACACCATAGGAATGTAAAATGTGGATTCTTTGACATGTTACCACTTGTGGAAACATTAAATATTCTTTAATAAATAAAATAAATCATTCATCATTAAATAGTGTTAATGTTGTGATTTGATTTTGCTGAGCTAAGCCAACCATGAATTATTGGCTCCATAAATCTCTGCAATTACTACCATCCTCTATTATAGAGAAGGTCGCTCAAGTGATGCCTTACGTTGTCGCCAAGGATCTTAAACATTGATTTATTTACCTGACTTGTAGGGCTCACCAAGTAAAGAACAGCAGATCAAAGAGTTAGCTTTTTCTTTTTTTTTTAACCAAGCAGATAAGATTAGCTCTCCATACCTTAGCTAGGTTGGGGAAGAGAAATTTTCCTACAGATGGAGCCTTTAGAGACATTCGAGTTACCATAACTGTAGGTTAAAATCCCAATTGAACCAGAAAAGAAAAATCAGTTGGCGGTTTGGCTCCAGGTGGCGCTGTTCCGAAGCCCAGCTTTGGAGGCGCTCTCCTGCTTCGAGGTAGAGGGCAGCTTTCAGCTCCTGTCAGGGCTGTTGCACTTCATCAGGGACAAAAGTACAAAGCCCTTTCCTACCCTACTACTTCTCTAAGATGGCAGCCAGCTCTCCAGGTGGGCTTCCAAGCTGTCCACCCTAGAGAGTTACGGAAATTCCCCACATGTCAGGGACCGATGAGATGAGGGTGGATCATCTGAGTCATGGTTTTTGCCATTCTCACATCATGTCCTTACTGCCAGGTAGGATTCCCCTCTCAGAGAGGGCAAGGAAGGAGAAGGGGCAGGAAAAGGCAGGAAAAACCAACAAGCAACTTGTTAGAATATCTCAGTGCAAGGGAATTTCTAACCAATGGAACATACGAAACATTTGAATTATGTGAGGGTTTCACCCTCATGTTTTCATATCCCTACTCAGCACAGGCAGTTGACAGTCAATTTCACATTTTGTCTTTACTTTCTGTATTAATTTCCTGAGGCTGCCATAACAAGTATCACAAACAGCAGAAATATATTGTCTCACAGTTCTGGAGGGTGGGAGTTGGAAGGCAAGGTGTGGGGCAGTGCGGAGCTCCCTCTGAAACCTGTAGGGGAATCCTTCCTTGCCTCTTCCTAGCTTCTGGAGGTTTGCTGACAAGCTTTGGTATTCCTTGGCTTGCAGCTGCTTAATTCCATTCTTTGCCTCTGTGGTCATATGGTGTTCTCCCTGCGTGTTTCTGTCTTCACAGGGCCGTCTTCTCATAAGGACACTAGTCATATGGGATTAGAGGACCACACTACTCCAGTATGACCTCATCTTCCTCATCTTAACTAATTACATCTGCAACAACCCTGTTTCCAAATAAAGTCACATTCTGAGGTACTGGAAGTTAGTACTTCCAATATGTCTTTTTATTTTTTTGGTAGGAGATGGTGGGGACACAATTCAACCCAAAACACTATGAAAGACCATCAACTCATGCCAGAAATTGCACATAGGATCCAAAATACATTTCCCTATCTGGAAGGAGAAACCAAAACTCAAAAAATCATGAAGATCTAAAAACTTTAAAAATTAAGTTTTTATAAGTGGAGCATGGTGGTGCACACCTGTAGTCCCAGGTACTTGGGAGGCTGAGGCAGGAGGATCACTTGAGCCCAGGAGTTTGAGGCTACAGTGATCTATGATTGCACCACTGCACTCCAGCCTGAGTGACAGAGCAAGACCCTATCTCTAAAAATAATAATAACAGTACTAATAATAATATTTTATAGAGCCAATTCAAAGGCAATTTGACTATTCCATTCAGGTTGATGTCAAGAAGCATATTAAAAAGCTGACAAAGTGACATCACAAATTCAAGGCCATATATTTATAAGACAGAAAATGAAAGCAATAGGTAGTATAGTCTAGTGTCAAATCATTGTCTGGTTTAAAACAGTTTACCATACCAACAATGCCCTCATCTAAACCATTTATTTAATTTAAGGTGAAAATGACATCTGAGTACTTCCTAAAGCCAACCACAGAATCCTAACATTGTTTTATATCTATAGAACCCAATTTAACCTCAAATAATTTGTGTAGATTAGTCAGCACTATATTTAGCTGCCATAACTAGAAAAGGACAGATGTTATGAGAGGAGAACTATTTATTTAGGCTTCTCACTGCCGTGAAAATTTAGTCTTCAGCCTATAAAATTTACCCCCAGATTAAATTCTGCATGGACCTTGCAACTGAGTAAAATCAAACCACATCTCCTACCAAACACTCTGTGCATAATTGAATTTTTGTAAATCTGATCATAATCTAAACCAAGAGTCGGCAAGCTTTTTTTAAAAAGAACCAGATAGCAAATGTTTTAGGCTTTGCAGGCCATATGGTCTCTGTGGGCAACTCTTCAGCTCTGCCGTTGTTGCACAAAAGCAGCCATAGACAATATGTAAACAAATGGGCAGTGTGGCTGTGTTCCAATAAAACTTTATTTACAAAAACAGACAGCAGGCCAGATTTGATCCACAGGCTGTAGTTTACTGACCCCTAGTCCAAACATACTAGAAGACAGCTTGTTATGTAAACTAAACTTGTAAGGAGTTCTTTATTACATTAAAAAGTCCTTTCATAATGTACTTCCCATGTCCCCATCCCTGCACACTTTCTTTTCTTTCTTTCTTTTTTGTAAATTGAACTTAGGATATTGGATTTGTCGCAAATAAGGCACGCCCATACTGAATATCATTTCAACTGGAAGGAATCTAGAACAGTGATTTTGCTTAGTCTCCTAACATGAAATAAACCTGTGTCTAAATTGTCTCAGAAAGATGAGAATTTGATGATCTACTAAGAGCTGCAACAAAGATTGATCCAAAATTGCCTTAATAGTCCATGTTTTTCTCAAAATGAAATCGTTTTTTTTAAATACCTAAACCCAGTCTTCTTTTTTTTTTTTTTTTTGAGACAGAGTCTCGCTTTGTTGCCCTGGCTAGAGTGAGTGCCGTGGCGTCAGCCTAGCTCACAGCAACCTCAAACTCCTGGGCTCAAGCAATCCTTCTGCCTCAGCCTCCCGAGTAGCTGGGACTACAGGCATGTGCCACCATGCCCGGCTAATTTTTTCTCTATATATATATTTTTAGTTGTCCAGATCATTTCTTTCTGTTTTTTTTGGTAGAGATGGGGTCTCGCTCTTGCTCAGGCTGGTCTCGAACTCCTGACCTTGAGCAATCCACCCGCCTCGGCCTCCCAGAGTGCTAGGATTACAGGCGTGAGCCACTGTGCCCGGCCCAGTCTTCTTGACCTATGTTCTTTAAAGAGAGTGAACATCCAAATTGTCACTTCCTTCAATATTAACCACCTCTGGATGATAATTCATTCAAGTTGGCCTGAGCTCAACAACAATCACTTGGCTATAGGTAGCATGGCCCCTTTGGCAGCCCCTTAAAGCCAAAACGTTTTCAAAGAGGTAGTGATATCTTAGCATAGCATCTGTAATCTTGTATGCCCCTTTTAGCAAGCCTTTATCCCCATCCTCCTGCCCTCCTTACAATACTCCAACAGGTATGTTATTAAAGAAATAGAAAAAAGTATTAAAGAATAGGCTGGGTGTGATGGCTCAAGCCTCTAATCCTGGCACTTTGGGAGAGAAGAGGAGGGAGGATCACTTGAACCCAGGGGTTTGAGACCAGCCTGGGCAACATAGCGAGACCCTGGCTCTACAAAAAAAAATAGAAAAATTAGCCAGGAGTGGTGGCACGTGTCTGTAGTCCCAGCTACTTGGAAGGCTGAGGCAGGAGCATCGCTTGAGCCCAGGAGGTTGCAGTGAGCTATGATGATACCACTGCACTCTAGCCCAGGAGTTGGAGGTTGCAGTGAGCTATGATGATGCCACTGCCTTCTAGCCCAGGCGACAGAGCAAGATCCTGCCTTAAAAAGAAAAAAAAAAAAAAGGAAAAAGGGAGAAAGATTATACTGACTAAAATATGGTTTCAAAATATCCATTATTTATTCATCTAACACGTTTGGCTTCTTCTGTAAAGTCATGTGGGGAGCCTTGGCCTCTGAGAAAGAACTAGCAAAATCCACATGGAAATGTAAGAGGCCACTTGAGGGAGGAAGCTGACAGATGTGTCACAGATGGACGTCCTCAAACCTGGCAGAGGTGGATTTACTGTAAAGCTTCCAGGCCCCTCACTACATGGGCACCTTCCAACACCCTGAAAGGAGTCCTAGCTATGTGTTCACATAGTTGGACATTTCTGTAAAATTTGCAAAAGGCAGACAGTATCATGCCAATCGCTTAAGATCACCGTCTCTTTTCACTCCAACTTGCTCGTTGTCAAACTTTCCCTTTTGTAGGGTGGGGGATATTTATTTATATATTCACATTATAATCTCATTTTAGATTTTTTTTCTTAATGAGAACCCGTGCCCGCCACCCCCACTCCACCCACACACGCACCAAGATCTGTCTCTGTATCCCGGTTATAATTTCAGAAAGGAAAAAAATCAAATGTGGTTGTCATACATTAGCCGGAAACTAAATCAATTGAATTAATTGCACCTGTTTGGAGAAAGGGTGACCACAGAATGGGCATAATCAAGGAAAAGAAGCCCCCAAACCCAGAAGTGGGCCATGTTTACCCAACGCTGGCTGAGAGGAAACACACACAGCCAGGAGGGACAAGCCATTGAGATCATTCGCCACTCTTCCTGATTCTACCCACCCTTCCCCCCGCTCTTTTATAACAACTCCATCTCCCCAAACGCTCTCAAATAGAAGATAGTTACCTTGGCTAAGAGCCATGAGCTCCTGGCAATTGAACCAGAATATCTCCAGGTTGCAAAATTAACAAGCTGGGCTTCTGTCTCTTCCAAACATGGGTCAGCTCCCTCAGGGTACAATCAACACTGTGGCCACTGACAAAGTTCAGGATCTGGATGTGCAAGGCTGAAGTCAACCTGAGTGGCCTGATCTGGGTAGCCAGGGACAATCTTTTATCTTGATGCCACCACCTCAAGGAAAAGGTGATATGAGGGAAACAGAGAATCACACATTCTCTAGGCAGAATGGACCCTGAACTATTATTGAATGAGGGCACCACAACCATGCCCCCTCCAGGCTGATTTCCCCAAACAACAGGGGAGAGCATAGAAGAGAATGGAAAAGTTGCTGAGTAGCCCACAGGTAATCCAGGACCGAGGCCCGATTAGTTGTCAAGAAGACGTCATTCAAGGTGTGTGGCGGCACTTACGTAGGGAGCCTAAATTCCAACCTCACAAACCTTCAGAACTCGGCCTTTCTATCATTCTGCCTGATTGTATTAATAAAATCAGTGACTAGAACAGGCTCATTGGGAAAAAAAATTCAAATTTGGAAGTTTCGCCCCTCTACGTGGCCTCCAGGCTCTGGGCAACCATCTTCAGCAGCTTCAAGTGGCCCAGTCCCCTCCAGGTTCCGTGGACCCTCAGCCAAGTCTCAAATCTCCTGCATGTTGTTGTATCCTGTAGAGTAGCCCTCATGTTTGCACTAGAAGCACGCGGGTCGCAGGTGTGGACAATGCCAGCGGTTACTAACAGCACCGCTCCCGCAGACACTACTGAGCTCCTGCAGAGCCCTCACACGTAAAGAACGAGGTTAAGAAAATCCAAACACATGAGAAAAAAATTGTATGTTCTTTATTGTCTTAAAATTGCATAGTACTTTGATTGTGCATGCTTTTAAATAGAGAGCAAGGTAGCCCACGTGTCACTAAAAATAAAAAAAAATAAAAAAAAAAAAAAAAGAGATGAATACATTCCCAATATATTCATAGTTCTTTGTTGTTGAAGGAGAATCCCAAACTCTGTATGGGAGAATACGTTCTCAACTTGGTTATCAGTGAAGCCAAATCGTCTTTGCTGTGGTTCTGAAGACTTTCTCTTTCCAATTCTCTACAACCCCCTCTTCTGATCACAGACACCACGTGCCAGACACTGAATATGGGTTATTTGCAGCCTCCCAGCTGCCTTGCTAAGTGAGCATTACTGTTTCACTCACACAGGTGAAGAAACTGACTGTTGTAGAGGTTGAGTAACTTGCCAATAATTACAAAGCCATTGTGATCAACACATAAGTGCACTTATAAGAATAACATTTATTGGATGTCGGGAAGGGGGGAGGGCGGAGGGGGGAGGAGGGGACGGGTATATGCATACACAAAGAGTGCGATGTGCACCATCCAGGGGATGGACAGGCTTGAAGCTTGGACTTGGGGGGGAAGGGGGGCAAGGGCAACATACATAACCTAAACATCTGTACCCCCATAATATGCTGATATAAAAAAAACAAAGTGCGGGGGGGAAAAAATGAAGATGCTAAACTATAAAAAAAAAAAAAAAGCCATTGAGTGGTAAAGAAAATAAGAATGATGCTTTTCAAACCACTCTGTTTCTCTCAAACTTTCCAGGATTTTCCAGATTACCGTGACTAGAGAGTAAGTAGTGGGATTTCATTTCTACCATTTAAACTTTTTAAAAAATTAATAAGCTATTTACAATAGGTGTTACACACCCAGGAATTCAACTGTGACTGGCTTGGCAAAGGCACAAAGGTACGTATAGAAATTTGTCACTTGAAAAAAATACACTTACAAAAAAATTTCCTGCCACTCTAAAGCTTTGGAGGAGGAGGTCTCTTTAAGATGAAAGATTTTTGGCTTCTCTAGACATCATGGAACCTCCGGGGTGCTGATAACATTCTCATCTTGTTTGAGAAGGTGGTTTTACAGGTGTATACTTATATAAAAATTCATTAAGTCACATACATAAGACTTGTGCCCTTTATTGTATGTGTGCTATACTTCAATTTTGAAAAAGGCATGGTACAGGACAGTGTGTACAGAAGGCCTCCATTTGCATAAAAAGGAGCAAGGAATCTCTAAGTACATGCTTGGCTAGGCATATAATATGTGTGGAATGGTGCACAAAAAACTGACAACATTGATTGTTGGGGGCACTTAAGGGGGATGTAGGGACGATGAAGACTCATTTGTACTGTATACTCTCCTGTGTCTGGTGCATTCTTTACTATAAGAATGGATTTACCTGTTTTAAAAATTAGTAAATAAATAATTTCAAGGAAAAAGAAAAACAAAACCACAAAGTTTCCCAAGAACATACCAAAATCAATCTGGTGAGTCGTTCAGCATACCCTGAGGGAATGCAATGATAAGGGAAAGACTTTCAAATACACTATTCTTCTTGTTTTTCTTTTAAGACAGAGTTTTTGTCTGCTGCTGGGGCTGGAGGATAGCGGCATGATCATAGTCCACTGCAACCTCCGACTCCTGGGCTCAGGAGATCCTCCTGCCTTAGCCTCCCGAGGAGCTGGGACTACAAGTGTGTGCCATCATGCCTGGCTAATTTTTTCTATTTTTAGTAGAGATGGGGGCGGGGCTGTCTCGTTCTTGCTCAGGCTGGTCTCGAACTCCAGGGCTCCAGCGATCCTCCCACCTTGGCCTCGCGGAGTGTTTGGATTACAGGCGTGAGCCATACTATAGAAATACCTTTAACACTAAATACTGGGGCTCTAACATTTGGGATGGCACTGCTAAGTGGAAACAGAATTCTCATGGACTCATTCTCCTACCCAAAGCCTTGGTTCGGCCCCTTATGAGACACCTACATGAATGCGCATGTTATGGGCGTGACGCCTCAATGGATTTGCTGGGACCTCATTTACGAGGACCCCGTTTGCAACAGACTATGTGCTTGAAATAATCCAAAGACAGAAAAGTGACCTGCTGCACAGGTCCCCCCCAACCCCAACATGTGGGGAACCACCCTTTCAGTGATTGGCAATTTCACTCGGATTCCTAAACTTGTATTAGTAGATATCTTTTCAGGCTGGGTAGAGGCTTATCCTCTTAGCCTTACATGTCAAAAGAACTTTATATTCCCTTACGTTTCTGGTTAATTCTAGAGATAAGTTTACCATTTCCCAAAACAGGGCTTCTCAACTTCAGCACTGCTAACATTTTGGGTTAGGTTTTTCTTTGTTGGGACGGGGGCCGGGGGGGGGGGCTGTCCTGTGTATACTAGGACATTTAGCAGCATCCCTGGCCTCTCTCTACCCACCATATGCCAGTAGCACACTCCAGTAACACACTCCAGTCAACCAAAAATGTCTCTAGACATTGCCTCCTGGTGGGGAGCAAAATTGCCCTGGTTGAGAGCTACCGTCCTGAAGGATGATATCTAGAGATATTTACTCTAGGAAATACACTAGCATCTCTTATTTCCAGAGAATAGATATGTGTATGCAGCAATACATATGCACACCCAGAGAGTCCATCCTTAAAACAGGATTCATAAGCATTTAAGGGGAAGTGTACTGATGTTTGTCATTTACTTCGAAATATGTCAAAAAACAAAAAAGATGGATCTCGCAGTAATTGGATGGATAGATATGTGATAAAAGCAAGTCCTGTAAAATGTTAATTGTAGAATCTAGGTGGTGGGTATATGAGTGTTCATTGTAACATACTTTTAACTTTTCTGTATGTTTGAAAATGTTCATAATGTTAGGAAAAAAGAATTCATGCATACTTAACCATCATAGCTAGAAAATCAAGAGGTTCACATTCACTTAATTATCTTAGAGGGAAAAAAGTGTAGGAAAAGATTTTTGTCAGTACTGATGGGGATATTTTTTTTCCTCCCAAACTGTGCTATTAAATCTAAGTAATCTAATCATATGATAAAACTACCTAATATTTGTGGGGCAGTTCAAAATATTGAGCATTAACTACAGTTAAAAGAAGACTCAGATTCACTAATTGTCCTATTCAGTAGATGGAGAAACTAAGTTCTGGAGAGATTATGCCCTGTATTTTTAAAGAACTGCTTTATACAGGAATCTTTTTCAGCCTTCCAGTTTCAAAGATTCTTTCATTATTCTTGACATTTTATTAATTAAAATAATCTTAAAAACTATTTTCCCCTTAGGAGCTTTACTACCTAATAAAATGAGAGATATTGAAATATCCAAGTTAAATCAGATACATCACATTCTGTAAAACCCTTCCTCCTCTTAATTATGGTGACTGTTGCCTTTAAGCATTTCATTAGACCATAATTCAGCCAATGTTTATTGAAACTACCATATGTCAGGAACTGGGTGTACAGTACCCACCCTAAGGGCATTATAAATTGTAGAGATTTATATCAATGTGAAATGGCTATGCTGTTGTCATCCTAAGACTTTTATAATCAAATGGCTCCACAGGTACAGGCTAGGGTCTTTGAGTTTAGTATTTTGCAAATTTTTAAAGAACAGTTACAGAATGAAAGATGCTCAAAATCATTAATCATCAGAGCAATGCGAATTAAAACCACAGTGAGATACTACCATACCCCCACTACGATGTCTAAAATGTAAACATCTGATCATTCTCTTTGTTGGCAAGGATGCAACACAACTGGAACCCTCACGCATTGCTGATGGGAATGGAAAATGGCACAATCACTTTGGAAAACAGTTTGGCAGTTGCTTCTAGAGTTAAAATAGCCTACCATACAACCCAGAGATTCCACTCCTAGATATTTAGCCAAGATAAATGAAAACATGTCTAAACAAAGAATTGTATGTAAATGTTCATAGCAGCGTTAGCATTGCAGATAAAACCCAGAAATATTCCTTACCTATTAACAGGAAAATAGATAGACTGTAGGTGTATTCATACAATGGAATATTTCTCAGCACTGAAAAGGAACAAACCACTAATACACACAAGATCGACTCATCTCAAAAACATTATACTAAGAAGATCCACAGTTTGAAAACCACCACTGTACTCCAATACTTACAAACTGTTCAATCCCACATAGCTATTTGGTTTTCATGATTTATTTTCTCCTGACACAACAGACGTGACAGCCCATTTTACTATGATCAGATGGTCTAAGAAGTAACTCCATAAGCGCTGCAACTGTAGAATCAGTTCTAGAACCATAAGGAGTTTCGAGACCATCTACCACAACTTCCCAACCCCTTTTCAAAATCTCCCTAAACTGTATCAGTTCTTTTTGTCTTCTTCTTAAACCCAGAATGCCAAAAACCAGAGTTTTCCACAATTTAGGATCTTGCAGTTCTTCAAGGTCTTCATCCGAAACACCAGTTTTCTTTCATTTTCCAGCATGGCCCATGTAGACAGCAGAAAGTTGACAGATTAATCTGGATATTTTGGGTTTCTTTTTATTCCTACTCCTGCTGCTTCCTGTCTCTACCCCAGCCCTCCGGACCTCCCCATCCCTCCTCTCCTTTCCTGCCATATCCTCTTTTCTCTAGCAGTTCTTTGGGACTCCCCCCCACACACACCCACACACGCGATTTGATCACTTTACTCTCAAATCAAGAGCACTTCTTTCTTCAATCTTTGGCCACTTCTCAGTCAATAAATGACCACCACTGACAGGGTTTTCGTTTAATTGGTTGTTTTCATTGTTTTGTTTTATGTCTCCAGCTATAAAAATTCTGTGTTTCTACAATTTTATATGCTTTAGTTCTTCTAAATCTTTTCAGACTCTCCAGAAAGTTTTGCTACTCATGTGCCATTTTTTTTTGAAGCTTTACTGACTATCTCCATAACATTTTCACATAAAATATGTTCTCAAACCCTGACTAGAGGTGGAGGATTACAGATTAAATTACTACCCCCCAGGCAGCTGGGCGCTGACTTTACTAGCCAGCTGATCCCTATTCATTCATATTTGGTCAGTTTCTCTTAAAAAAGAATCTATTACCAGAGAGAGTCTATCTCAGCTTTATCTAAATTCCTAATCAGGCCAGGTACAGTGGCTCACGCCTGTAATCCTAGCTTTCTTTTTTTTTTTTAATGGTTTGATATTTTTAATGTTTGTTAATATTTGTCAAACTATAATCTTAAATGAAACCACAAAGGCACAAAAGTAAGACTTAATTCCTGACTTTTAACCAGGGCCAAAGCAAACCAGGAGACAATAGAATGATATCTCTAAAGTGATAAAGGACAAAAATAATAAAAATAACTGTCGGCTTAGAGCTCTATGTCCAACAAAAAATATTCTTCAACAATGAAGGCAAAATAAAGACATCTTCAACAGAAAAAGAAAAAACTGGATGAATTTATTGCCAGTGAAATTGCATTAACAGTTCTTACTACAGTAAAATTTTAAATATCTGAAAAATAAAACTTTCCTAAATTTCGATGTTAGAAATATGATTTTGTTGTTTATTCAACAACTAATGTCATTGAAAAAGGTTGACTTGAATCTATTGATTGTATTTAGAATAAAAGTTATTTAGTTATAATATTGTAAAGTTTCAGTATCAGTTTAATGTTACCCTCAAGAAATGAGTTGAGAAATACTTCTTCCTCTACTTTCTGAAAATATTTATGTAAGATATGTATTATTTCTTCCTTAATCGTTCAAGCAAACTGATAATCAGAGCCATTTGGATATGGAATTATCTGTTTGTTTTTCTATGATTTGGTAATTCGTGCTTTCAAAAAAAAAAATCCCACATTGTTTTACCATTTTTTTCATTGTGGCCTATATATGTATAACATAACACTTACCATTTAAACATTTTTAAGTGTACAATTCACTGGCATTACATTCACAGTGTTACACAACCGTCATCTCACCTATTTCTCAAATTTTGTATTACCCTAAGCAATCTATCTTTAAATAATGTTATATCTTTTCACATATAAGAATACCCTTACAGCAATTTACATTCATTCTCTCATGTCTGCTCTTGTCTCTATATTTTACTTCTACATATATTATAAACCATTCAATTTTTGTTATTATTTTTATTTTAAATACTAAGTTATCTTTTAAAGAACTTAAAAAGTGAAAAAGATTTATAACTACCTACATATTTACTATTTATGGTGTTCCTAGTTTCCTTATGTATATATGAGGTATCTCATCTTTCTTCAGCCTCAATAATTTGTTTTAGCAGATACTGTTAATGCAATTTCACTGGCAATCCTAGCTTTCTGGGAGGCTGAGGTGGGAGGATTGCTTGAGGTCAGGAGTTCAAGACCAGCCTGAGCAAAAGTGAGACCCCATCTCTACTAAAAATAGAAAAATTAGCAGGGCGTGGTGGCATACACCTATAGTCCCAGCTACTTGGGAGGCTGAGGCAGGAGGATCGCTTGAGCCCAGGAGTTGGAGGTTGCAGTGAGCTAGGCTGATGCCACGGCACTCTAGCCAGGGTGACAGAGTCAGACTCTGTCTCAAAAAAATAAAAATAAAATAAATTCCCAATCAACTCTCACGTTACAGAAAACAAAATTACCTCTACTCCCCTCAATGAACAGGTAAGAATTTTGTTTCTTGGATTACCATAAAGCAGAAACTCTCCAGTCTTTGTTAAAAATAAATGCATTCATTCAAAAGGCTAAATATTTAAAGGTTTCTGATGTTGGCTGTAATAAATTTTGCACTTCCAAAGCAGAATTTATGTCTCTTTCTTCAATTTAACGGTAAATGTAAGGCTATATTTTAGCTCTAAAGCATACATTAATTTAACTTTTAAAAAATAGGTTATGGCCAGACATGGTGGCTCATGCCTGTAATCTCAGCACTTTAAGAGGCTGAGGCAGGAGGATTGCTTGAGGCCAGGAGTTCAAGACCAGCCTGAGCAATAGCTAGACCTCCTCTCTACAAAAAATTCGCCAGGTGTGGTGGTGCACGACTATAGTCCCAGCCACTTGGGAGGCTGAGGCAAAAGCAGCGCCTGAGCCCAGGAGTTTGAGGTTGCTGTGAGCTATGATCACACCACTGCACTCTGGTCGGGGCAACTGAGTGAGATCCTGTCTCAAAAAAAAAAAAAAAGTTATATGTTCACATGATTCAAAAATCAAAATAAAAGACATAGAGAAGTCTCATTCTTGATGTGGTTCCTGTAAATTTCACTTCCTCTCCCATCCCACAGAGATAATCACTTCTACTTATTTTCTACGCATCTTTTCCTTTTCCTAAGCAAAAGCATCTGAGCCAATGTGAATATATTTTATATATCCCTATCCTTTTCTTTCAGAAAAGGTAGCATTCACTGCTCTTTACCTTACTTTTCTCATTTAATAATAAAGCTTCTGGCCGGGCGCGGTGGCTCACGCCTGTAATCCTAGCACTCTGGGAGGCCGAGGCGGGAGGATCGCTTGAGCTCAGGAGTTCGAGACCAGCCTGAGCAAGAGCGAGACCCCGTCTCTACTAAAAAAATAGAAAGAAATTATCTGGACGACTAAAAATATATAGAAAAAATTAGCCGGCCATGGTGGCACATGCCTGTAGTCCCAGCTTCTCGGGAGGCTGAGGCAGGCGGATCGCTTGAGCCCAGGAGTTGGAGGTTGCAGTGAGCTATGATTGCGCCACTGCACTCCAGCCTGGGCAACAGAGTGAGACTCTGTCTAAAATAATAATAATAATAATAATAATAATAAATCTTCTTTGATTTTTAAATTTCAGTTCACAAAGCCTTTTCTAGTCTTTTTATAGCTAAATAGTATTCCACTGTGTAAATATATCATAATTTGTTTAATAAGTTGCTGATTAATCTGGTTGTTTCCAAACTTCTGCTATTATAAACAATACTGTAATAACCTTATATATGTGTCAAGAAAATTTAATAGCGATTATCTTATCTCCAAGAAATAATATTGTGGATGATGTGCTTTCATTACAAGTTTATCCATTTCTAAATTTACAATTGACATGTATTATTTTTATATGGAAAACCAGTAAGTGTTCTCGTTTTTACAGGACATACTTTTTGAAGTATCTAGCTCTTTTTGAAAGCAATAGTTTGCAGTTAGAACTCTTGGGAGCTGCTGAAAGGTAGCTCTTGGTGTGTATTGCAAATTTAAAAGAGTGAATCAGATCATCTAAAAGTGCCTTTATGAGAGTCCGCTAAGCTTTAAACAGCAAGAACCTATCCCAACTAACTTCTTCCAAAAAAAAAAAATCACTACAAAGTACAAGGAGAAACCACTTTCTACAACAATGAAGGACAAAGGAAACTCCTAAATGGTTTGCATGTATCTTGTGCTACTTCGTGACCTTGTGTGGTGCTTATTGATTCCCCTAACTTTAGTGTTCCTGCTGCTTGCTCATGACACAAAGCCATCCCTAAACTAGTTAACACCCTCCCACCACCAAAAATAACCCACAACAAAGCAGTATATTTAGGAAGAGATAGTTCATCTCTTTTTTTTTAAATCGCATTTAGAGGTTTGCTAAACAAACCAAAAGTATTGCTGGCGACAAATTAAACCAAGGCGCTCATGTCACTCTGTAACAGTCCTTGATACTGTTAAATCATTTCTATCTTTCTGTTCTATTTTTAAATACTACTTTAGGCTGGGGATGATGGCTCACTCCTGAAATCCTAGCACTTTGGGAGGCCAAGGCAGGAGGATGGCTTCAGGCCAGGAGTTTGAGACAAGCCTGAGCAACATAGTGAGACTTTGTCTCTACAAAAAATAGAAAAATTAGCCAGGTGTGGTGGCAACACCTGTAGTCCCAGCTACTTGCAAAGCTGAGGCAGGAGGATTGCTTGAGCCGGGGAGTTTGAGGTTGCTGTGAGGTATGATGACACCACTGCACTCTAACTGAGGTAACAGCGAGACCTTCTCTCAAAAAATAAAAATGAAAATAAAAATAAATACGATACTAGGCATGAACTTAATATGAAAAGTTCAAAACTTATATGATGAAAATGACAAAGCTCTTCTGCAAGACCAAAAGTAGATTTGAAACAATGGAAAGACATACCAGGCAGACCTAAATCATAAAGGATGCCAATTACTTCTAAGTTAGTATATACATTTAATGCAATCCCAGTACAAATATCATCAGATTTTTGTTTCCTAGATTTGGTACTTTAGAAAGAACAAGCAAGCAAGAACAGAAATACCCAAAAAAGATAGACGATGATGGGAGCTAGCCCTACCATGTATTAAAACATATTCACATGGCCAGGCATGGTGGCTCATGCCTGTAATCCTAGCACTTTGAGAGGCTGAGGCAGGAGGATCACTTCAGACCAGTTCAAGACCAGGCTGGGCAACAAAGTGAGACCCTGTCTCTACAAAAGCACCTGTAGTCCCAGCTACTTGGGAGGCTGAGGCAGGAGGATCGCTCGAGCCCAGGAGTTTGAGGTTGCAGTGAGCTATGATGATACCGCTGCATTCTAAACCAGACAACAGAGTGAGATCCTGTCTCAAAAAAACAAAACCAAACCATATTAACTCAAAGTAAAAATAAACACCTATGAGTCGACACTGATAAGATTGATTGAACAAATAAATAAATAGGGCAGAAGAGACAAATCTCTCCCGCATTGTTCCATTTAATTTATGGAGATATTCCACCCTCAAGGGAGTAGAGCACAACTCCCTATTCCTTAAGTGTGGGCTGCACATAGTGACTTCCTTCCAATGAGTACAATATGCAAAGGAGGAAAAAAGAGAAACTTTACAGTGAAGAAACCTAACAAACACTACCACAGCCAGGCGAGCAAGGTCAACATCAACAATGATAAATTGTATTGATAATATGTGCCCTTGATGTGATGTGATGTACCTCTGTGGCCTTCCTCCCCAAAACTCATAAACCCAATCTAATCATGAGGGAAAACATGAAAAAAATCCTAGTAGGCCGGGCGCGGTGGCTCACGCCTGTAATCCCAGCACTCTGGGAGGCTGAGGCGGGTGGATTGTTTGAGCTTAGGAGTTCGAGACCAGCCTGAGCAAGAGCGAGACCCCCGTCTCTACTAAAAATACCAAGAAATTAGCTGGACAACTAAAAATATATAGAAAAAATTAGCCAGGCATGGTGGCGCATGCCTGTAGTCCCAGCTACTCGGGAGGCTGAGGCAG
>NW_012143634.1:1754920-1758731 GCF_000956105.1 Propithecus coquereli | reverse complement strand
TACAATATATCTGACCAATACTCCTCAAAACCGTCAAGATTATCCAAAACAAGAAAAGTCTGAGAAATGGTCACAGCCAAGAGGAGTCTAAGGAGACATGATGACTAAATGTCATGTGTACAGTATCCTGGATGGGATCCTGGAATGAAAAAAGGACATTAGGTAAAAACTAAGGAGATCTGAATGAAGTACACACTTTAGTTAATAATAACATATCAGTATTGGTTTGTTAATTGTAACAAATGTACTATACTAATATAGGATGTTAATAATAAGGGAAACTAGGTATGGGGTATAGGAGCACTCTCTGTATTATCTTTTCAACTTTTTTGGTAAATCTGAAACTGTTCTTTAAAAAGTCTATTAAAAAAAAAAATGCTAGCCAGGAATGGTGGCGTGTGCCTGTAGTCCCAGCTTCTCGGGAGGCTGAGGCAGGCGGATCGCTTGAGCCCAGGAGTTGGAGGTTGCAGTGAGCTATGATTGCGCCACTGCACTCCAGCCTGGGCAACAGAGTGAGACACATCTCTTTAAAAAAAAAAATGCTGCATGGAACATTTTTGTAGATGCTACTTTGTAGCCTGTGCTATAGGTTAACTGGGGAAAAAACCTAGAAGTGAAATTGCTAGGTCCTATAATTCAACTTTGCTAGATATTGCCAAATTGATTTTAAAATGCTTGAGCCAATTTTCATCCCCACCATCAGTATACGGGAAATGTAATTCCACCCCTCTTTCCCAATAACACATGCATTCTCACTGATTTTTACTATTTTCAGACTTGCAATTTTTTTTTTTGCAAATCTGCTGGGTGAAAACATGACATGAGCAGTTGCTTTTTAACTTACATTTCTGTGATTGCTAGTAAAGTTGATTATCTTTGCCTGTTTATTGACCATTAGACTTCCCCTTCTGTGTATCCATGTGCTTTTACTTTGATCATATTCCTATTTACCGGATTGTCTACTGTCATTTTCATTTTGATTTGGAGGAGTTCTTTATATATTTTGGAGTATTTGTATATTATATATGTGTCAAATATCTTTTCACATCCTGTATTTTAAACCTTGTTTATGGTGTCTTATGATACCAAACTTTAAAACATTATCTGATATAGTCAAATTCATCCATTTTTTTCTTTGTGATATGTACATTCTGTTGTTGCTCCTTTGAGAAATCCATCTTATTGAAACCATAAAGCATTCTCCTATATTTCCATTTAAAATATAGTTTTATAAAAAAAAATAAAGTTTTTAAAAAATATCATAAAGCCTCAATAATTTAAAGTGAGGTATTAGCAAATGAGCAGTATATCCAGAAATGGATCTACCTGCATAAGGAGATTCGGAATATGATAAAGGTAGCATCTTGATATAATGAAGGAAAGATGGACTTTTTAGTAAATGGTATTAGGTAAATTGTTAGCTATATAGAAAAAGATAAAACAGGATCTGATAAATTCCAAATAGAGCAGAGATTTAAAGGGAAAAAAATTAAACCATATATATCTAGAAGAAATCATAGGTAAATTCTTCCATAACTCAGGAGTACATAAGAATCTTCATAAATAAGACTCAAAATCCAGAAACAAGAAATATCACTAAATTTTGACCATGTAAAATTGAAAAAGAAAACTGCATGCCAAAATACATCATAAGCCAAGAAAAAAGACAAATGGCAAATTGGGAAAATATATTTGCAATTTGTATCACAGATAAATGTTTAATTTCCTTTAAGTATTTTTTAAAAAATAGAAAACTAAAAGGCCACCTACTCTCATAGCAAAATGGGAAAGAGAAATGAACACACATTTCAAGAAAAAGAAATGCAAATGATCTTTAAGCTTATGAAAAGATGTTCAACCTTGCTGGTAATAAAAGAGATGCAAATTAAAGTTACACTAAGATAGCATTTTTCACCTATCAGATTGGCAAATTCAAAAGTTTAATAACACACCGGCTAGAGCCTCCGGTACGATGTTGAATAGAAGCGGTTAAAATAGACTTGCTGGTCTCATTCCAAATGCACATAATATTTCACCACTAAATATGATGCTAGCTGTAGGCTTTTGTAGATATCCTTTATCAGATTGCAGAAGTCCCCTTCTACGTTTGTTGAGTCCATATTTTTTATCGTAAGTGTTTAATTAAATGCTTTTTGTGCATCTACTGAATGATAATATGGTTTTTTTCCTTTATTCTGTTAATGAGGTGAAATACATTTTTTTAAAAATAAATTTTGTTGTGTATATATATTTAAGGTATACAACATGATATTATGGGATAAATATACATAACATAGTGAAAAGATTACTATAGCAAAGCAAATTAACATATCCATCATCTCACAGTTACCCTTTTCTGTTTGTTTTTGTAGTAAGAGAAGCTAAAAAGTGAGCTCACACAATATTTTTCTTTCTGTGTCTGGCTTATTTCTCTTAGCTTAATGTCCTCTAGGCTCATCCATCTTGTGGCAAATGGAAAGATCTCGCTCTTTTTAGGGCTAAATAATATTCCTCCGTGTGTGTGTGTGTGTGTGTGTGTGTGTGTGTGTGTGTGTGTGCAAGAGAGAGAGAGAAAGAGATGTATACATACACCAGTTTCTTTATCCATTTGCTCAGTGGACACTTATGTTATTTCCATTTCTTGGCCATTGTGAATAATGCTGCAATGAACATGAGAGTCCAGACATCTTTACAAGGTACTGATTTAATTTCCTTTGGGTACATGCCCAAAAGAGGGATTGCTGGGTCATATGGTAGTTCTATTTTTAATTTCTTTAGAAACCTCCATACTGTCTTCCACAATGGCTGTACCAATCTATTAATACATTCCCACCAACAGTGTAACTTTTCTCCACAACACTGATTGATTTTCAAGTGTTAAACCAATCTTGAATTCCTGAAATGAATCCAACTTGATCATGATGGATTGTCCTTCTTTACATATTGCTGGATTTCATTTGTAATATTTTTTCTAGGATTTTGGAGTCTAGGTTCATAGGAGATTTTAGACTTTAATTTTCCTCTTATAATGTCCTCGTTAGGTTTTGGTTTTAAAGTTACAATGGACTCATAAAATGGGTTTGGGAGTGTTTCTGCTGTTTCAATTCCTTGGAAAAGTTTAAATAAGAATGGCATTATTTCTTCATTAAATGTTAGGGAGAATTCACCGTTAAAGCCATCTGGGCCTGGAGTTTTCTTTATGGGAGGCTTTAAATTGTAGATTCAATTTCTTTAATAGATATAAGAATCTTTAGATTTTATTTAGATATTCTATTTCTTCTTGAGTAAATTTTGAAAAAGTATGTTTTTTGAAAAATTAATCCAACTTGTGCAAAATTTTATATCTTGTCTTTCCTATACTAACTGTATCTAAAAGTAACCACACGTGATGAGGAAATTTTTATTTTAAAAAAATTCATGCTTATAAATTATTTGTTCAAGAACAAATAATTAACTTAGAACACTGCTATTTTATAACCCCAAATGAAATAATAGATTTGGGTAATGATCATTAATGGCTGCTCAAAACAAAGTGATAAGCTGATGGGAAATTTTATAATGGCTGACTTAGGCTGACCGCACCTGAACCAACTAATCAATCTTAACATCCTCCAAAGAAAAGTAAGTAGACATCATGTGTTGCTTCTTGTGCTATAACACAAAGTACATACCACTACCTATGAAATGTTCTTGACCAAAAAAAAAAATCAAACCTGAATCTGTCTTCTTTTGAAAAGTTTCTGTTCATGTCCTTTGCCCACTTTTTGATAGGGTCGTTTGATTTTTTCTTGTTGATTTTCCCGAGTTCTAA
>NW_012143634.1:1747770-1754212 GCF_000956105.1 Propithecus coquereli | reverse complement strand
TGAGGTTGCTGTGAGCTAGGCTGACGCCACAGCACTCACTCTAGCCCGGTCAACGGAGTGAGACTCTGTCTCAAAAAAAATAAGAAAAAAAGGAAATATCCAGATAGTTTTCAAAGGAAAAAGGTTACTCAGAAAGGTTCAAAATCAGAATGACATAATGCCACAGCAGATTCTAAGATACTAGGATATAATGGAGTAATGTCTTCAAAATTCTAAGGGAAAAATATTGTCAATCTTGAATTGTATAAGAACAAAAGATTTTTAAGACACACAAGAACTCGAAAAGCTTACCACCCACATTCTGTAAGAATTATTCAAGAAAATAGTTTAACCAAAAATATAAGTAATCCAAGAAACAAGATGACATGAGATATAAGAAACATTAGGTGCTGAAGTCTATCCCAGATTGGGGGTAGGGATAGGAAGATTAGAAAAAAATTAAAAAGCTTTATTACATCTTGACGCTGGAGAATTCTCCATTGAATGGTGAAGTTTTATAAACATTTCCTTTTCTATGGAGCTAAGCCCACTTCTTGATTCTACACAGAATGATGTTTATATAAAATCATTGTGTTCCAAGCAAATCAAACGTATTTAAAAAAAAAAAAGAAAAAATCACATTTCAAATTCTATTCATGTTTTTCTTTCAAAGTGTGATTATTGCTGTGTTTGGATTTATTTTTGCCAACTTATTTTATGTTTCTTCTTTATCTTGCTTTCTCTATGCTTCTTTCTTCTTTCCTGCCTTTAGATGGGATTGCTTATTTATATGTTTGAAATGTATTTGTTCACAATAGTAATGTGCTTGGGGACTGACCTTAAAATTCTAACATGCATGCATACTCAAAAGTGTGAGGTTAATCGATATGTTTTGGAACAACACAAGGACTTTACACCACAACTCCAAATATTTCAGTTCTACACTTGTTTTATTGTCCTCCCCCTCCACCAACTGACTAGACATAACTATTGTTTTACACATGCAGTATTGGCTTAGATTTACCCGCTATAGTGGAGACTGTTGGTGCCCCATCCAGATCCCTTTTATTGGGACAGTACACCAACCGGCCAGCTCTAGTATTAGCTGACAGTTACCCCATTCTCCTGAGAATTGCTCCCCTCAGGACAAGGCCTCCCAGGCTGGGAGGTTATGCATCCTAATCCCTGAAGGCACACTGCAGCCAATGCCTGCCAGCAGATACAAAAAGCCAGCCTCCCTTGCCACAGTGGGGACAACTCCACGGTGCCTCTATTAGTTGTCTATTGTGGCTTAACAAATTACCACAAACTTAATGGCTTAAAGCAACACAAATTTATCATCTTACAGGTCTGCAGGGTAAGAAGTCTGGCATGGGCCTCACTGGGCTAAAATCAAGGTGTCAGCAGAGCTATGTTCCTTTCTGGGGAGAGTATGTTTTCTTGCCTTTTCCAGCTCCAAGTGGCCACCGGTATCCCTTAGCTCATGGCCCTCTTCCTTCACCTTCAAGGCCAGTAACATGACATCTGTCTGACCATTCTTCTGTAGTCCTATCTCCTTCTCCGACTCTCTCTTCTGCCTCCCTCTTCCTCTTTTAAGGACCTTTGTGATTACATTGGGCCCACCTAGATAATCCAGGATACTCTCCTTATTTTAAGGTCAGCTGATTAGCAACCTTAATTCCATCTGCAACCTTAATTCCCCTTTGCCATGTAACCTAATTTATTCACAGGTTCAGGGGATTAGCACGTGGACATCTTAGGTCAGCCATCATTCTGCCGACCACAGTGCCTTTCATGCTCCAGAGCTGTCTGTAGGATCAGGCTAACGTTAGATTCCAGCTGAACCCACATAAGGGAACCTATAGGAAGTTGTGTCCTTATTCAACAGTAAACAATATTTGTCATAATGTATAAAACTTTGTAGGAATTTAATAAATTGTTACTACAAGGATGTGAAAGGGAAGGTGTTAATAGAGCTAAATCCACATCTACCATAATACGAAGTCTAAGTCATTTATCATAATAGAAACTCTAAAAAATATGGTTGTAGTAATTACCAAAAGAAACAATATAGTTGAAACTTCTCTGGGGGAAAAAGCCACTAAATTGGAGACAGGTGGAGCAGAGGTGTTTTCTTTAGAAGCCTTATAATAACTATTTGATTTTTTGAACTATGTGCAATATTTTGATAAAATTAACTTTAAAAATAGCCGAGCACAGTGGTTCACGCCTGTAATCTCAGCTATTTGGAAGGCTGAGGCGGGAGGATCACTTGAGGCCAGAAGTTCTAGACCAGCCTGGGCAACATAGCGAGATCCTGTCTCTAAATAAATAAATAAAAATTTTCAAAAACTTAAAAAATAAACTCAATGAAGCAGAAAAGAAGAAAAAGCCTCCTAAGATAGCAATAACCTAATAATTTTAAATCCCTATTCCTGGTTCTAAAACAATAATTTTTTCTAACTATAAATTAACATGTACTCAAATGTTGAAAAAAAGTAAAAATCCTGTATACCAACCTCTCTGAGATAACCACTATGAACATTTGTGTGCATACTTATACTCACCTGGGTATTTTTTTCCAAAAAATGCAATAGCTGTTTGTAACCTGATTCTGTTACTAACATGTGGATATCATCTGAGATCAATGTATACAGCTCTACATTGCTCTTAATAATTGTATAGAGCCAGGTGTAGTGGCAGACAGCTACTCAGGAGGTCTCAGGTGGGAGGATCGCTTGAGCCCAGGAGTTCAAGGCTGTAGTGTGCTATGTTCACCCCTGTGAATAGCTACTGCACTTCAGCCTGAGCAACACAGTGAGATCTCATCTCTTAAAAAAAAGAAAATTATATAGAATTCTAGGATTTGAATATATGATAATTTAATAATAATAGTAATTTAATAAAAACCAGGAGAGAAGAGAGGCTCTATTGTCTTCATCTTTCATTACAGGGAATTAGCAGATACTACCTAAAGTTGGTAAATAAAGACTGAAAAATTAAAATATAATATTTAAAATAATAAAGGAAGCCATTAGAAAAACTTAAAACATATTAGCAATCAAAACAAACAAAAGTCCGGCATGTATGTACACAAAATTTTTCACCTTCCAGAGTGGACATTCAATATATACTATCCAAACTTTGACAGTAAGTATATTAAAATATACTTCAAGAAAACTATTAATGGTTGTTCCATAAAGGGGATGAGGGTAGGCACTTATGTCAGTCATACCTTTCCGTTGTCATGTATGTACCTAGTATCATAAAAAGATATTCATAATATATAACTAAAAATAGCTTACTTGTAAAGTAGGACTTTTCTGTGTAAGAGAGGTAGGTGAAAAAAATAGTCCATAAACTATGACTCAATTTTTCTACAATATACACACATACACATGTTCATGCACAGATAAAAAAGACTCTAAAGACTACACACCAAGATATGAAAAATAATTATCCCTAAGTACATATTATAAACATTCTACATATTCTTTAAGCTGATTTATTTTTCTATAATGAACATTTCATTCATATTATATTTGAAATAAGAAAACACATTAAAAATCATGTATCTTATAAGGGGGAATGGGAAGGGCTATAAGAATAAAAATAAAATCAGTCAAAATGCCCCTACATATCTTTCAAAGCTTAGGTCTCAAAATAGATACATTCCATATACCCAATTTTTTTTTTCTCCACCCCAGCCCCCTCATATACCCAAGTTTTAATAAAGCTTGCAAACAGCCGTTATGCCTTCAAACATAAAAATCTCCACTTTAGACAAAGGCAGGCTATACAGGCATTTCATTGCAAGCAAGCCCCACAGTCTTTTTGATGGAGCCTCTGATTCACTGGAATTGCCACGCAGAGAAACAGCATAGAGAGGAGGCAGAATGAGGAATACCAACAGAGATGGGACAGTACGGAGAGTACTGGTAATATTTTGTACTTGCATACAAATATTTTCAAGCATTACAAGATACTGAGAAATGTATAGGCAAAAATGAAGTGCTACCTTTTTCAATTTTCATTCTTATGTTTGGACTCTCAAAGTAGTTATCTCTACTCCTCATTCGCCACTAGGTCATATGCCAGGTTCTCCTATATTATTATATAACTATTCATATAGGAATACTTTAGTGTCTTCAACTGAAAGCTCAAGGGCAGACATTTTTGTGCCCCCCATTTTCCTAGTGTATCATGCACAGAACAGACACCCTAAGTATTTTCAGAATGAACAAACTGAGCCATCTACTAGAGCTCCCCACCGTAGCCTGCCTCACTGTATCACAGTGTCACGCAGAAGCGTAAGCGGCACACAGAAGTGCAGCCGAGGCTCTACCTAATGTGACCTGATCATATTCGTGAATATTTGCCCTTTTTAATTCAACAGCAATGAAAAGCTGTGTTCAGCAAGGCAGAAATAGAGAAAAGCTCAAAGAAGAAAAAACAAGTGTTTATAAGCAAAATCACTTCATCTTAGGAAAGTCTGAATTTTATTTAGCATTATATCTGAGGCACTAACGATAATAAAAGAAGAAACTAAAGATCAATGCCACATTCAATTTTAAGGAGTCTCACGATTATGAAAGCATGCAGCCTGTAACCGATCTTCAAAGTATGCAATGTCATGTGTTTACAATATAGAAAATATACTATCGGGACTTCCTGTCAAAAGGAAATGGTCTGAACATCTGCAAAGTCTTTCCAATTTGAACACTTCAATACACATTCTACTGTTTTTCCCAATTCCAACCTAGAGCTCTACAGACAAAACAAACAATACAGAAAGCTTTTTTTGGGCAAATGAGCCTCTGGAGAGTGTGATACCAGCTCTGAGAAACAAGCAAACTGACCTAGTGTTCAACCAACATAATGTCACCAAAAGCCTGACAGCCTTGGTACTTAACATCTCAGACTACATCAAGGAGACAGTTCTCTTTAAGCTACAATTTCATTACACAGAAAATCACTGTTCTTCAGACAGCAAATTCACACTATACTACTAAGTATTTTAAAGTGATTTTTACCTCTTAGTGAAGAAGGGGCCAATTAGGATTTTTCAGAAAGAAAAGGAGATGCAGTCAAGGTCGATAAGATGAATCAGTGATTCAACTATATATATGTACCCCCAAAGTAATTAGCTTTGCCTAGGCTGCCAGGATAAACAAACAAAAAAATTATAAGCTTACATATAAGAAGGTACTTTTAAAATTACAGATACCAAAAAAAGAAAAAGATCTTTAGACATGTAGTATTCCCTTAGAAGAGCCTTTTTTGAAATGTACAGTTATTATATAAGTAAGAACTGCAGGGAAAAAAAAACAACTTAAAATTGGTATTAAATTAAGTCAGTAGATTTTGTTTAATATCTTTAATAATTATATTCCTTCTAAAGCTTTCCACAAAAGGGCATTACAGTTCCTCAATTTACTGCAAACATATCTTTAAAACAAAAAGTCAGCCCGAATATTGAAGCTATAATGCAAATTTTTAATTATTGGCACTATACCATAAAACACAATGAAGAACATCTGATTTAAATAAAATCATATTTCGATCCAACAGATTTTTTCTCTTCATATCTATACCCAATAGTGATATTTTATAGGCTAATTTCTAAACAGACACAAATTTTTAAAAAATGACAAAAGCCATGTTTGCTCAGGAATACTATTGTTAACATAACATATAGGTTGTTTAACAGCAGATTCAAGGTTGCCAAGCTTCAGATGGCAAAATGCTAAGTTGTGGATTTAGTACTGTCCAGCTAGTTGTTTCTCCTTGCCCTGGAGACTCTGGCGGCACGTACTGTTGAGAGACCACCTTGTTGCCACCACTTCTCATTATTGAATCCACTACAGTAGAACATCCATGTCCTTAAGATGCAAGGCCTAGCAAAAAGCCTCCCACAAATCCACTGGATATCACAATGTTTTGTTTGATAAATTCTGTGGCCTGAAACGAAGTTTAAACAAAAATACTCTTAATTATGCTACGATGTGGATGAACCTTGAAAACACTATGCAAAGCGAAATAAGACAAAAAGGACAAATATTGTATGATTCCACTTACATGAATGATCATATTCACAAAGTTAAAAAGTAGAATAGAGATTATAAAGGTCAGCAAAAGGGGGAAATTGTGGGAATTACTGTTTAATGGGCACAGAGTTTGGGATGATGAAGAATTTCTGGAAATGGATAGTGGTAATGATTGCACAAAAGTGTGAATGTACTTAATGCTACTGAATTGTACTTAAAAATGTTTAAAGTGGTAAATTTTATGTTATATATATCTTACCACAATAAAAAAGATGCAAATTTTTTTAAAAGAACTTCTTAGTTGGCCGGGCGCGGTGGCTCACACCTGTAATCCTAGCTCTCTAGGAGGCCGAGGCGGGCGGATTGTTTGAGCTCAGGAGTTCGAGACCAGCCTGAGCAAGAGCGAGACCCCGCCT
>NW_012143634.1:1721737-1746910 GCF_000956105.1 Propithecus coquereli | reverse complement strand
TATTTTTAGTTGTGTAGGAAAATATCCATATTCCTAGAAGATACACGGGGAAGTATTTAGGAGTGCGAAGTCATGACATTGTAAATAGTTCAGCAAAAATATGTAAATCTCACCCACACAGATAAAGCAAATATGGCAAAATGTGAACTTGGTGAATAGGTGAAGGGTATTTGGGTATTCACTGTATTTATCTTTCAACTTTTCAACTGGGTTGAAATTTTCAAACTAAAAAGTTGAGGGAGGTAAAAGGATAAAACAAAAACAAAGGCAAGGAAGTATTCAATTCAATTTTAAACAGAGTACAAAAAAGAGAGACAAAATATACATACAAACATTAAGAAAACTAATATATTAATCACATTGATAAAATAAAATATACACATTTTCAAACTATTCTACCTCAAGAAAAAAAGAATAATTTTAATTTTACTATACCTCTATGCACTGTACACATACACATTTATAAAAACAGGGAAAAAATTTTGGAAGAATAATGTTTTCAGCTTTTACATGCAGATTGAAGTAGATGGGAGATGGGCAGGAGAATCTAAGTTAACCACCAAAAAAAAAAAAAAAATAATGACTGATTTAAATGGTGGCTTGATCCCAAATTGTACTTAACACATTCTAGATATATAATCAAAAAATCATTTTTTAAAAAAAGAATATAATCCCCAGTCACATTTTCTGTTAAGCGAGCCCATTAACAAAAACAAACAAAAGGAGCCAAAATTGTTTATCATCTTACTTCTTCAATTATATTGTTGATTTCAGGTGCTGCTTTATTTGCTCGTTTCTTAATCTGTCTTTTTGCTTTGTTTACATCTTTTTCAACTCTGTTCCAGTCGATCTGCACATAGCCACTGTGACTGGCAACCTGCAAAATGTAATAAAAATGGTTAATTCTAAACCAACTATGCTGCTAACTAACCAATTACCCAAGAATATATGAACAATTAGATTTCAAGAAATCTACGAAACTTATAGGCAAGAAATTGCTTTTTATTCACTAATTTATTCATTTAACAGATACTGAGTGCCTACTCTGTGCCAACCACTGAACATGGGAGACATAAGTATCTACCCTGAAACAGCTTCAGGTCTGTTAGGGAAAACAGACATTAAGCATAAGTAACTACTTAGATGTGATGAAACTGTGTTGAATACAGTAAGGAAAAAAGATTCCAAAAACTGTATTATAACTGTACTATCATCTATCATACTTTTGCAATAGGGAATTAGCTAAAAAGATACAAAAACTATCCAGATTATATAGCTAATAAGAAATACCTTTTAATTAAATAGATGTTTAATTACAAGGGATCATGAGCCAATCAGTTATTAGGTCACTAAAGAAATTTAAGTAGCCTGATAAAAGCCCTTTACTAACTCTGACTCTTAAGAATACTTTCTGGTAATTGCTTTTGCAAGGAGAATATAAAAGAAATATGCTCTATACAAGTTTCATGCCACAAATCCTTTTAAAAAAACTAACAAAACTATAGCTAAATGCCTATTAATAAGAAAAACCCTCATATGGTGGTACTGAGACACTGCAAAATCCAAACAGGAACAGCATATTTGTAAGCCAGTACAGCAAATCAGTGCCTTCAAATAATAAATCAAAATATAGTCACATGAGTAGTAAACAATTAAGCCATATATACGATTATAAATCACTTCATCAAACTTATGCTTTCTTTGTAATCTTTTAATGCAACACTTTGACTTTTATCCACATAAACTACTTTAAATAATAAAAATATCTGATTTTATATAAATAGGTTGACTGGAAATCTTAGGTTCTATTTTCTCTGTGAATGACTCCATAGAAAGAATTTATTTATCTGCATTTCTTCCTGTATTTATTCACCTATCATTTCAAACACCACCCTTAGCAAAACACAGTGGTGATCAAATCAAATGGCAAGTGAAAGCTTTTTCTGGTAGTATTTGACACAGCAATTTGAGTTATAGACGTGGAGGTGATGACGAACCTTACAGAAAGGAGCCTTTTCTGCATATAAATTGAAAAGACTTAACAACTTACTTGCAGTAAGTAATCAAATTAGTTGATTACTTTGAAGCTTTTGCAGAGTTTCGCTTTTTGCTGAATCTCAAAACATCTTCTTACTCAAGCCAAAGCTTATGAGAAGTACAAACAGTTCATGTACGTATATGGCTTTATTTTTTGGTTAGAAAAAAACAAAATTATTATCTATGCCATCACTCATCAGCAATCCTCAATTCAACCGTCATTTTCAAACTTAACATTTTAAGTTATGAAGTCTTTTAAAAAGTTAATCTTCATGCCATGTGTTATATTGGTGATAAAATAAACAAAAAAACCTCAACTATATTCCTTACGTGACCCCTTATCTACCCCTGCTATTCCCAGCAAATGAATAAAGGGAGCCATTTAATGAGACAGGTTAAACAAATTCTCACAAACAGCATTTTATACATCATACAAAAATATTTTTACATAGCCATTTGTCACTGAAAATTTATAAATCTGAGGTTATCTGAGATAAAGATTTTGCATAGTTTAAAGAATCCTCAATGTTTTGGGGGAAAATGTCAAACAGCTGCAGGGAAAATGAAAAACATGAGATACTAATGATATTTATGCCTCTCTGGGTTCTCCTTCCCCAACACCTCCAAGCAGATACCCTTCTAGCTTGACACTGACCAGATCATTAAATTTGTTTGTCAATACCTAGCTCTTCCAGTGGACTGTGAATCTCTATGTTCCTAGCATACCCCAAAATGCCAGACAAACAGATGAATGAGAGAAATTGAATGAATGATAATAAAAGACAGTGAGTAAAGACTAAATCTCTGTCTATGCTGGAGTAATCTACTATTGTTGAACAGATTTCCTTAAGAAGTTCACTTTCTATGTTCCCTTGGAAGCAAATCTGGTCAAACTGAAGAATACCAGCCCAAATTGAGCAGCGTGCTCCTATGCAGAGATGACAAAGGACAAGCAATCTGTCCCCTGTGGGATTCAGGTGCATCCAACCTAATCGACGAATACCTTCTAAGAACTGACCAACCATACAGAACCCAATTCAGTCTTCTCCACCCAGAACTCATCCAAGCAATTACAGGCAAATGCAAGTCAATAAACTGGGGAGAGGGTGGGGAAGTGATGACTGCTTTTTGAACATCTGACTATCCTACAACACTAAAATATTTAATGGAGTTAGGTAAAGTGATTTCATTAGAATAAAGCTTCCAAGTTAAAAATAATGCCAGGCTTTCAGGTAAAGATTCATGTCTGCCAGAAAGCTCTAAACAGGTAGATGGGACTTTTTGCTTGTGAACCTTACCATATGGTGATCTAACTGGGCCATTTCATTGGAGGAAATTCCCCCCACCTCCAACTCTGTATCTTTAGATTATTTTTCTTGGACTGGTCAGATTTCCCAGAGAAGGAAAAGCCCCATATACACATTTAGAGCTTTCAGCAGCTGCTAGCTCAATTCTTAAATATGAACAGACAACCAAGGATCATCACGCATGGAGGAAGGCATCTAATATAAAAACTAGAGACCAAAATAAACAGAGAAGAGGGGAAAAAACTTAGAGGAACAGAGATTTTACAGGAAGAAGTTAAAAAAAATTGATCATTTATGTCCTCAAAGAGATTTAAAAAGGTAATGTACAACTGAAAGAGCTCTCAATGACAAAAGCTGAAACACTCTGAGCAATAAAATAAAGCAGTATTAGATTATAACCCAGAGTATAAAATCAGTATCTATGAGTCCATATCAATATAAATAAATGATTGAATACATAAATGGAGAAGAGCCAAATCTTCTAGCAGAAAATTTCTAAATAACTCCCACTCCTGATGTGTGGGCTATACATAGTGACTTCCTTCTAAAGAATACCATACAGTATGGAAAGGGGTGAAAGCTGGCAGATATTTGCATATAGGGTTGGAGGGAATGTAATGGATGCATACTTTCTAGAAGGCCACTTGATGAAAAGGCTTACATATGTATATTTGCTTTATCTTAGACAAGCGTGCAAAGATGTATATAAATGGCTAGTCACTGCAGTGTAGTTTATAAAACTGAAAAAATAAACTGCTAGATGAATATTCTGTGTAGATGCTAAGAATTCCATGCAGGACAGACCCTTTGGATCAACACTCTGCTGTCTATTAAGGCAATCACTTCAAACTAGCTTCTGATGATCTAAGGGAAACTTTCAGCCTCTGCTACTCTCTAAGAACCTTCTATCTTCAAATTAGAGAAGACAACTACACCATCTCTCACCAACCTTCTCAGTCTATAGACATGCAATTAAAATGGTTTCCAAAGATGCTAGTATTCCAGGATATGATGTATTTCTAAAGGTCTTATTGAAGGGACTGTCTTCTAACCACTGCATTGGTTGAAATGATGGGTTGGGGGAAGACAAGTCACACAAAATAAATACATTCCACTTTTCCAATCTCTTAAAAAAAGAAAAAAGGTATTGCATCCATGAAGGAAGAACAAGAAACAAGATGCTAAAGTCACATCAAGAAAAGAAACAAACAAAAAAAGAGCTCATGGAAATTAAAAATATGAGAGCAGAAATGAAAACTCAGTAAGATGGTAAGAAGATAAAGTTGAAGTCGTTTCCCAGAAAGTAGACCAAAAAGACATAACTGGAAAATTGGAAAGAAAAGATGAGAAATTAGACAACCAGTCCAGGCGATCCACATAACAGGAACTACAGAAAGAAAGATGAGAAAAAAACAAAGGGCAGGAAATCATTAACTAAATAAATATTAAGAAAATTTCCCCCAGGGGCCTGAGGCAGCAGGATAGCTTGAGCCCAGGAGTTTGGGGCTGCAGTGAGTTCTGCTTATGCCACTGAACTCCAGCATGGGTGACAGAGTAAAATTCTGTCTTTTTTAAAACAAAAGAGAGAGAAAGAAAGAAAGAAAATTTCCCCAAACTGAAAAATAGGCCCACAGCAAGGCATATCACTATAAAAAATCAGAACACGGGGTACAAAAAGAAAATCTTATCAGCATTTACTGAGGAAACACACACACACACACACACACACACACACAGGTTCAGGAATTAGAATTATTTTAGACTTTTAACAGTAACACTGTAAGGCAGAAGACAATGGAGCAAACCCAGCTAAATTATCAATCAAATGTGAATATGAAGAAATTTTCAGACACGCAAAGTCTCAAAAACTACACCCCCTGTGCTCATTTTCTCCAAAAGTTACTGGAGGACATGTCCCACCAAAACAAGAGAATATAGCCAAGAAGACACAAGATATAGCAAACAACCCAAAGACAAAAACAAAAGGAATATCCAGAATGGTATTGAAGGGAGATCCCAGGATAAAAGCTGTATACCAGGCCTAAAAAACAAGCAGGGCAGAGGACTCTGGGACCAAGTTTGTCCAGAAGATTAAACTGACAAACTGTTTGATGAATATGACAATAATGAAAAGAGATTTAGACAACTAGGAGTTGGCTAAAGAAATAATCCCAAACTCTCTAGTAGAAATAACAGTCAAAAACCTTCCCAAAGATGGTTAAAGACATAAATTCGCAGATTCAAGTTCAGTGAACTCCAAGTAATGATCGAACACAATTATGAAATAACAATACTAAGATGATGTGGGGGGAGGGGACAGAAAGCATTCAGGTGTGTGAGATGGGGGGATGTGTGTGGAGAAGAACAGTTCAATAAATGATAAATTATCATATTCCATAGTGGGAAGCCAATAGTTAATACCTATACCATTGTCTATTTTAAGATGACAGTATGATAAAAATCTACTGGAAAACACTATTATTACTATAAAATCTCTAAGTTCTAAATAAACTAACATTTATCTTAAAATATAAGTAAAGGTCATAAAAATATTAAAGGCAACTAGCCTAAAAGCCATTTGTTACTCTATTTCCACTTTCATTTTCCTTCTACTGAATTTTCAAGGCTAATTATATTTGTGGGAAAAATTGGTTTGATGCAGACAGGTCCTATGTTCTTTTGCCTTAGAGACTTCAAAGAATATGAGGACTAAGCACAGGAAAGCAGAAAGTGGCAATGGCAAAACGTGGATGTCAATGGTGCATATTAAGTGAACTGAAATGGATTTCTGAAAAATTGACAAGCAGAGTAGATTAAAATATACAATTCTCTCTATTCTGTGAACATTTTAGGAAACTGCTTCAGTCCTGTACCCTATTGCACTAAACAGAAATGACAACTGAATTTTCAAAACAGTTATAGAATTAAATATGTTCTTGATTCTATATAAACTCAAGTCAAAATCAGCTTAAATAAATTCTCCACCATACAAATGCTGGCACATCCATCCAAAGAACTAAATTTAGATATTAATCATATTCTTTTTCACCTCTTACCACAATAAGCAATTATTCCAAATAATGTCATGAAGGGAAAGAATATTACATATATATTTTAAAAGGCTGTTTAGTAAGCAACTCAAAAATCTATGCTTAACACATATGAATCCAGTTCCTTTGTACTTAAGGCAACTACTGGTTATTACATGATCAATGGCTTAGTTGCTAAAGTCAGATTTTGGTTGCTATGAACATCAATCATTTTAAAAATCTGGTACAACTGACAGTTCTCTGCATCTTTAAAATTGTTGCTAACATTCATTCCCAAGGATTTTCAATTTTTAGATTTACTATATTTAATCTTCGGAGAATGATATTTTTGGAAAAATATATGCCAAACAGACATGAATGCCAGATAGTATCCTGATAAACATTCCATAATGACAAAGCATTTTTAGACCTCATACTTAGAGGAACATGAACAAAACTAAAATTTCAAATCTACCTGCCACAGGAACAGAATTATAGATGATTTTTTTAAAGTCAATTTTCCACTTTCTGTATTATTATGGTTCTCTAGTTAAAAGAAAAATGGTAGAAATTGCTAGCAGCACTTTCCTCTCAGGAGAAAAACTGCATGGCCAGGAAACAGAAAAGAGACCTTTTGAATTTTATATACTATGTGTTGAAATGTTTATTTTGCTAGGGAGATGCTAGAAGGGAAATCTGGGTAAGTAATAAAAAAATGAGGTACTTCAAATTTTAAGTTATCTTTTTAATAGCTGGAATCAAACTATGCTTGATAAGGAACTTAGAAGTATTTAAATTGTTGTCTTTCACGACATGCCAGCTTTCAAAACTCATTGTAGTTTTTTCGTAAACTGATGCCTAAGAGAAAAATTCCATCTTTTATTAAAATGCACAAGAGTGGCTGGGCATGGTGGCTCACACCTGTAATTTCAGCACTTGGAGAGGCTGAGGCAGGAGGATTGCTTGAGGCGAGGAGTTCAAGACCAGCCTGGGCAACATAGCAAGACCCCATCTCTATAAAAAAAAATTTTTTTTTAAATAGACAGTAGTTAAATAGCTAAACTTGACTTTCTCAGTTCCCAAGGGCTACCTATGTAAGCAGAGGCAAGTGCCTAAAGCTCTGACATACCTGAAGGAGAAGAAAGCCACCACCTACTGCAGTTGCCGCAAGCTTTCCAACTTTCTGGAACAAAAATCCTGCACACCTTTAATGAAAGAAATAACAAAAGATGAGAACAATCAGTGATGTACTAAACCCTTTCCCTCTTCTACTTTTCACTGCTTTCCAAATAAATCTGAATGTCTTCCCATTTCTTTTGATCATGTCCATTACTTGCTCAGAAATCTTTAATGTTTTCCTTCGATTATACAGGCTAGTCAAAAATGCACAATCTAAAATGTCTGTGATTTGCTTCAAAATAAAGGATGGAGAGAAGACGAAGGGACTTTATCGGAAAAAAGTGGCTACTGAAACTAAATGATGAGTACTCAGGGGTTCATTATACTCCTACATTTGTACAAGTTGAAATTTCCCATAATAAAAGTGATTTTTTTTGTTTTGCTTAATATAGTCAAGATGTTCCATACATCTGGCTGACCCCAACTCTTACCCAAACCTTCTGTTCCAGCCCAATTAGTTTCCACATAGGTCACTACCTTTGCTCAAGATATTAATCTCCCTGCTTCTAGGTGTTTCTGCCTAGCTCTGCCTATCTAAAGCTTTCCTACCCTTTAAGGTCCAGCTGTAGCTCCACCTCATTGACTATACTTCAGCCCACATTTCTCATGGTCTCCTTATCTATATTTATCTATTTTTATATTAAACCTGTTTTGTGTCTCATCTATCCTGTAAGAGTGTCAGCCTATACTTCTTTTGTGTTAATTCTCTCCTTCAGTGAGCTCACTTTCCCTTAGTGTTCCAGATCCACACTGTGCAAAAGAATCCCAGATTTCTAACTCTAGCCTTCTGCACTGGGTTGAACAGTGTTCCCCCATCCCCAAAATTCATGTCCTTCCCAGAAGCTCAAAATGTGACCTTGTTTGGAAATAGGGTCACTGCAAAGGTAATTAGATAAGATGAGATCATACTAGAGCAGGGTGGACCCTTAATCCAATATGAGACACAGATTCATAGAGGGAAGATGACCATGTGAGGACAGAGGCAGAGATTGAAGTGATAAGTCTACAGCCAAAGAATGCCAAGGATTGTTGGCAACCATCAGAAGCTAGCAGAAAAACATAAAACATTTCTCCCACTGAGTCTCCGATAAGGAACCAGACCTGTTGACACCTTGATTTCAGACCTTCGGCCTCCAGAATTGTGAGAGAATAGATTTGTTATTTTAATCCACCTAGTTTGTGGTACTTTGTTACAACAGCCCGAGGAAACTAATAAACCTTCCTAAATGGAAATTTACATTTAAAACTACATGACGGGTTTCTCCAGCACCCAGAACCACATATTCAAAATGTTCCAAAGTACCTATCATTTTTCCAGCCAAACCTACCGTTGTTGAAGTCTTGCCACCTCATATTTATCTCAGACTCTGCCTTCTTCATCCTTGGTACAACTGATTGCACAGTTCTATATACTGTATCTCCAAAACATTACTTGACTCTGTCTTCTCCTTTCCATTCTCAAGGCCATCATGACCTTACTTTCAGACCACTCTAAGAGCCCTTGACTGGTCTTCACACCTCCCATCTCTCCTAACAACTACTCATCCTGATATTAGTTTTAATTTCTTATCATGATCAAAAACCTATGGCTATCTACAGCTAAATAACATCTCCTCAGCCTCTCATTCATGTCCTGAATTGGTATGAATTGTTAACTGGTTAGGTTAACGCCTATTAACTATTTCTCCTTAACATACACCACAATACCACATGAATTTTATACCCTAATAAAATGGCTAAAATTTACTACAACGAAACTAGTCATTACAATAAATCACCTGTATATATCCAAATGTATATACAGTCAGCCCTCTGTATCTGCAGGTTTCACACCCTTGGGTTCAACCGAGGGAGGACCTAAGATATTTAGGGAAAAAAAACAATAAAAAATAACAATATAGGATGGGTGTGGTGGCTCATGCCTATAATCCTAGCACTCTGGGAGGCCAAGGTGGGAGGATGGCTTGAGGTCAAGAGTTCAAGACCAGCCTGAGCAAGAGCAAGATCCCCATCTCTACAAAAAATAGAAAAATTAGCCAGGCATGGTGGCACTCGCCTGTAGTTCCAGCTACTTGGGAGGCTGAGGCAGGAGAACCACCTGAGCCCAGGAAGTTTGAGGTTACAGTGAGCTATGATCATGCCAATGCCCTCGTGCCCGGGCAACAAAGTGAGACCCTGTCTCAAACAAAACAAAACAGCAATAAAAAATAATACAAATAAATTTTTAAATTACTAATAAAAACCAATTCAGTATAACTATTTATATAGCATTTATGTTATATTAGGTATTATAAATAACTTAGAGATGATTTAAAATATATAGGAGATGTGCATAGGTTATATGCAAATATTACATCATTTTCTATCAGGGGCTTGAGCATCCACGGAATTTGTTATTGGGGGTGGGGGTGTCCTGGAAACCAATCCCCTGCGGATACTGAGGGATGACTGCATTACCATAAAGAATGTGTCCCTCAGTAGGGGAGTCAGCAACAAAGGCTCAGAAAAGGGAACAGAAGAGGCAAGCAGCAGCCAGGTCTCCACAATATTCCTGGGAATGTACTCCACAAGCATATGGATCCATTGCTTGATGGCATTAGTCACTAAAATGAACCTACTAACTCCTGCTGATCTGTCTCTAGGCTTTCCAAGCAAACTTCTGCCAATTATGAGGCTTCTCACCAAGTTTGTCTACAAGGAAAAACCACACAAAGACTGGTAATTCCATTTCTCAACTATTTTTTAGTCTCTTTTAAGATTGGGCATTAGGCCCTGACTCACATTGATCGATCACCTATGGCACCAAATTGTGAGCTTATTTAAGACGAAGGCCATGCCCTAAATTATGGGGATAGAGGTACAATCAGCCTGTGGAGAATCAGCTTCACGACCAGGGCCCTGACAGGCATCTCTCTTCTAATTGCAGGCTTTTTTCATACAGCAGCATTAATAAATACACATCATGAATAAACATTGCACCTCTGCATCACAGAATCTTCACAATGAGTGTTTCTATCATAGAACGGCATTTATAAAAAGACAGAGCTGAGTGTGTGCCATTGTGCCAAAGTGCATGTAAGACACAAATCAAAAACTTCAATTTTATACCTATCAAGTAGAAATATGTAAATATGTCAACTAAATCAATGTAAGATGAATTTGACTTAGAATCTAAGAAAAAATGATTATTCACAAGTTAAGCACCCTAACTTGAAAAATTCTCTATAGTCATGAACATTTTCAAAATAAAGGGTCAGACTTGTTCCTGTCCCTCGTTACCTGGCTAGCCTTTTATACCAAGAATAACAGAATTAGATCCATTGTAGCAATTGTGTAACACGTGATCTGAAATGTTAACTGGTTTAGGCTAATGCTTATTAACCACTTCTTAATGTATTCCAATATTATTATAAAGTAAGCAATTAGATTTTTAATTCCAACATAGAACCAATGTTCTTCTACAGCTATTCTTCAAAGCATTATCATAATCTGACCATAATTTTTACTGAGCATTTCACGCTGCTCTCTACGGGGTTGACAATCCTAGAGGCCAGTTCTACTGTGGGAGTTTCTCAGATTTTTCCAGTTGTCAGCAAGTAAAAATTTACATACAATTAACTCATATATTTCTTCCTATCTACTATCACTGAATCAGATCCACTACATTTGCTGAACTTGAGAAAAGGGAAGATGTATAAGGAATTAAAAGAAGAGTGAGGAGGGAGGAGTGAAACAGCGGGTGGGCATGGAGGAGGAGATCACCAAATCCCAATAGGGAAGCCTCTGAATGTAGATTACACCAATTTTAATTTCGAGAAAAGCCTCAAAGTAGTGCTCTTCTGGAATTAACAATGTAGACCCACTGAATGTGCACAGTGACTCTGGCCCATGTATAAAAGGACAGCAGTCAGGCCCCCAAATGAAATTTAATGAAAAAGATGTTCTCACCAGCCAGTCACACCACCCATTACAATCTGGGTAGCTACTGAGTATTTTTCTACCATTGGTCCCGATCTGTGGCCAAACACTCGATTCCACCAGTGGTGTCTTCTTGCATACTCAGTTAAATCCAACACTTCGTAAGAGTCGTCATCACTTTCATAGTCTTCAAGATACAAAATGGAAAAAATAAATTTAGAGTCAATCAAAAGTCAGAAATGTCCCATACATTTTTTTTAATGTCATAACTCATTGTTACTTTTGGCCTACAGCTAAAAATGCCCACATGAAAACTGAGTTTTTTAAACTCAATTCCTGACCTGAGGCCCTCAAGACTAAGAGCCCGACACTAATGCCCTCATCTCCTTTCCAAAGACCCAGGGGTCACGGAGCCAGGGCCAGTTCCGTAACACAGCAGTGTGGGGTCACCCCCCAAATCTCACTAGGGTCAAGGTCAGAGCAGGGTTTATTTTCATCAGTGGCAGGAGGGGGTCCTTCTCTGAGAAAACCGGTCAGGAGCCCCGCGAGAAGAAATCACTTCAGATACACGAGTATTACAAAAAGAGAGAGATTTAAAGATGGAGACGAAGGGCCAGAGGTGAAGGTAAGACAGGAGGTAGGGCTGTGTTGGGGGTAGGGGTCGCTCCCCGCCTGCGTTCCGCAGAGAGGGGAAGGAGAAGTCTAGCTGGAAAGGGGTGCTCAAAGGGGCTGCCTCAAAAAAAAAAAAAAATAGAGCTCCAGGTATCCTGGGGCAGGGGAAGGAAGAGGCGCCCCGGGAACAAGGTCGAAAGCTGTGAGCCGCGTCCCAGATACCACTTCAGGCCCTGGCCGCTCACCTGGGGGAGGGGGATTCCGGGTCGCCATTATACCGCCGGCGGCCTGTTCTGGGGTGGTCCCCGCCCACCCTCCTTTCCCCTGCACTTTCAGGGCCGCTCTAGGCCGAGGTAAAAGTCTATGGTTTCTTTTTTCCTCCTCCTCCTCCTCCTCCTTATCCGCCTTCTCCTCCTTCTCCTCCTCCTCCTCCTTCCCCTGGCGCGTTGTCCTGTCCCCGCCCACTTTTCTCAGCGCAGGATCTTCCGCACAGGCGCAAGGTTCAGGGGCGGGGAGAAGGGCGGTCGGATCTCAGCCCCACGAGGGCTTATGGGAGTTGGAGTCCGTTGGCCTCTGCCGCTTGGGATAGGGGGGAACCCTTCCCCCTAGAATTTTCATAACCTGAATTCCGTTATTTTGTTTTAAAGTCTCAAGGCTGGGGGAATGGGGAGAAGGGCGCCGCTTGGTGGTATAAAGGGAAAACCAGCTTGGCATTGACAAAGACTCTCCTTGGCTAAACTTTAGCCAGGAGCCTCTTCTGAGCTCTCTTTTTGACTAAGTCTCCTTCTTGGGCCATCTTTGGCCTGCCTAGTCCAGTTGTTGCAAGAATCCTGCTAAGTCAGTTTAGTGAGAGTCCCCTCACCCTTAATATCTAATTACCCTCAATATCCGTTAGAATTCCTCATCCTCCACCCTTGATATCTGCTCACACTGGTCTGCCATAAGCAAAAATCCTATTAAACAGGCTTAGCAAGAATCTCCCTACCCTTGATGTCTCATCCACATATTGACCCCTCACTCTTATCATTGGCTGGCAATCCCCAGCTGTCTTTGCTGTATTCAAAGTAAGCCCTATTGCGATAGTCCTGACACCTATTGCAATATCCTGAATAAAGTCTTCCTTACCATTTTGTTTGTTTATTTGATTGCTTTTTGAGGTACCAGGTCTTGCTCTGTCACCCAGGCTAGAGTGTAGTGGTGTGATCATAGCTCACTGCAGCCTCCAAATCCTGGGCCCAAGGGATCCTCCCACCTTGGCCTCCTGGGTAGTTGGGACTACAGTTGTGCCCCACCATGCCCAGCTAATTTTTAAAATTTTTTGTAGAGTTGGGGTCTTGCTATGTTGCCCAGTCTAGTCTTGAACTTCTGGCCTCAAGCAATCCTCCCATCTCGGCTTCCCAAAGTGCTGGGATTACAGGCATGAGCCACTGTGCGAGGCCTTCCTTGCCCTTTTAACAAGTATAGGATATTTTTTTTTATCTGGCCTAGCACTTGCACACTGTAGGAATAATTTTTTAGCGCTATTTTAAACACTACTAGAATTCAAGCACTTGAGGAAAGAGGCTTTTAAAAAGAGCTAAGAAAAACCCTGTTTCAAACCATACTTTTCTAAGGAGTCAAGGGTTCACAAAGGGACCAAAATTTTTCTAATTCTCTGCTGCTGGGAATTGGAACTTGTTTGCCTGCTCCCTCTCCACACATTTCCTGCCAGAAACCCAAGGGAGGTAGAGGAAGGCCTAGGAATCTCCTGAGTAACTCCCAACCTGAAAAGAGGACATAGTTTTTTAGCATCATTTTTATTATTTAAATCTGACAGAGGAACGAGATTGAGTTCTTCATCTAGAAACCCCATGGGATTCTGTAGAATGAAAAACCATGCTAAACACCGAAGGAGCTCAGGAAACTTCACCCCCAAATATGACTCCTTGTTATAAAGGGTATTTTTGAATTAAAGGCTCTTGGGATCTACGACCAGCATTGAAAAGGGCTTTCCCTCTGGTTTAATCTTCATAAAACCAGACCCATCAAAAAGAGCAATTGACTTCCCTTCCCCTCCCAGTTATTTCAATATATTGCAGGAAAGAAGATCAAGAATACAACTAGACCTGGCCCAAACCATTTTAAGATGATACCTGTCTCTCAGGTTAATTTAGTTTCCAAAGAGAATTATTTACAAGTCAATCTGTTTCACCCCCCCCCACCATCCATTCATTCTCCCAAGTATCTATCCATCCTCCCTAGTAACCATTTATTGCCACAGAATTACCTATATTCCTCATTATCCCCTCCCCTATAAAATGAGGATGTATAAATTTCTGGACCCCATTAGGAAATTGGGTAATCACCGCATGATTCTTTCTGTGCACACAGTAGAAAGGTAAATAAATCTCTTTCTCTTATTAATCTGCCTTATTGTGAGTCAATCTTTCAGCATACCTTCCTGGGTGAAGGGGAAGTTTCCCCTCACCCCCACAACACCAAGCTGCTAACAAGTTTACATAAATCATCTCTAAACTTGTTTTGAACTTGCATTGCATCCACATTTGCTGTACAATTAAACAAAACAGTCCTCTCAGTATTAGTTTTAATGGAAAAACAAGAAATTCTGGTATAAATTATATTACTTAAAATATTGACTTGCATACTTGCACTTGGATTTTCAAATCCTGGCATGATTTTTTTACAATATCCTTATTTATTAATATCCTTATTTACATAGCTTGCAAGTTTATGTTTCGGTCAGTTGTTGAGTGAGAAAGTAATTTTCCTTAGCATGTAATATCCCTGTAAATTGAAAGGCTTTCCTTCATTATCATTTGTATTATAATAGTAATTTCTAGTAATTATTAAGTAACTTGTGTTCCTTTATTTCTTACAATATCCATGCAAATAATTAACCTGTTAGCTTCAACTATATGTTCTCTTTTAATTTAAAATTGATCAGAAAAAGCCAATTCTCTTTTGTCAGGACCCAATATAATTTCACTAATCTGTAGAGACTAGTAAGAACATGAGGACAATCCTGGCAATCATTTCATTTAAATTAATGTTCATGGAGATGGTTTGTAAGGTTGGAGATAGAGGAGCTGTTAGCCCAACCAGGTTAATTGCCCTCTGCTCAAGAGGAAGCCAATACACTGAGACAGCAGAGATTACAGTGGAGAAAGAGTTTAATATTGCAGATCCGCCATCCGACGAGATGGAAGAAATTTCTCAAATCCCTTTCTCTGAGAATTTAGAAGAAAGCGTTTTTAAAAATAGTTTGGTGGGCAAAGGGCTAAGTAATTGGGTCTACTGATTGGCTGGGTTTCGGGTGGAATCATAGGGGTACAAAAATTGTCTTCTTGTGCTGAGTCAGTTCCTGGATGGGGGGTTGCAAGACCAATTGAGTCAGTTCCTTGGTATGGGCCACTGGTCTAGGTGACTCAGCTATTCTACTGGAATTCAGGGCCTGGAAGATATCTCAAAAACTAGCCTTAGGTTTCACAAGGGTGATGTTACTTATGGTAGCAATGAAGAAAGCTAAGAATCTTTATGACCATCAGCTACATGACTCCTGAGTAGTAAGCAAGGAAAGCAAGCTAGGGAACAATGGCTGGTTATATATATTAGAGCATTAAATATGAAATGTCCAATTTTTGATCAAAAGTTTAGTTTATTATATCTCAAACAAGAAGTAATACAATTAATCAAAGTATGTGCCTAAACTATCAACACAGTTTTGCCATCTTAATAGTAGATTGTTGGCCGGGCGCGGTGGCTCACGCCTGTAATCCTAGCACTCTGGGAGGCCGAGGCGGGCGGATTGTTTGAGCTCAGGAGTTTGAGACCAGCCTGAGCAAGAGCGAGACCTTGTCTATACTAAAAAAAAAAAAAATAGAAAGAAATTGGCTGGACAACTACAAATATATAGAAAAAATTAGCCAAGCATGGTGGTGCATGCCTGTAGTCCCAGTTACTCAGGAGGCTGAGGCAGTAGGATCGCTTGAGCCCAGGAGTTTGAGGTTGCTGTGAGCTAGGCTAACGCCACGGCACTCACTCTGGCCAGGGCAACAGAGTGAGACTCTGTCTTAAAAAAAAAAAAATAGTAGATTGTTTATTCCAGCAGCAAAGAAGCCTGGAGAATGAGTGGTGATAAAATTGTGAAAGGTATTTTCCACACCTTGTTGAGAATTGAATATTTTTCCTTGCAAGAAGTGGTCCAAAGCCTGGGAGAGGTGGTAGTCAGTTGATGCAAGGTCTGGTGAATACGGTAGATGACAGAGAGTTTCCAAGTCCAGCCTCTGTAGTTTTAGCAGCGTTGTTTGTGCGACATGTGGTTGAGAGTTGTCTTGCAAGAGGATTGGCCTGTCTCTATTAACCAATCTCAGCTGCTTAATAACAAGCATCTTCATCATTTCATCCAATTGGTTGCAGTAGACATCTGCTGTAATCGACTGATCGGGTTTCATGAAGCTGTAGTGGATAATACCAGTGCTGGAACACCAAATACACACCATTAGCTTTTTTTGATGAATATTTGGTTTTGCACTGTGTTTCAGCATTTCATCTTTATCCAACCATTGTGCTGAACGCTTGTAATTGTCAAAAAGTATCTATTTTTCATCACACATAACAATACAGTATAGAAAGGGTTTGCCTTTATGTTGTGATGGCAAAGAAAGGCAAGCTTCCAGATGATTTCTCTTCTGTTGCTCATTTAATTCATGCGGAACCCATCTATCCAGCTTGTTTACTTTGCCCATTTGTTTCAAATGGTCCAATATTGTTGGAATAGTAACGTCAAATCTTGCTGCTAATTTACCCATAGGTTGAGATGGATTCGCTCCCACTATAGCTTTCAGCTCATTATTATCTACCGTGGTCGCCTATGTGGCTCATTTTCAAGACTAAAAGCACCAAAACAGAACTTCTCAAACCCTTAATGTACTGTGCATTCATTAGCCACATCCTTCCCAAACACTTTGTTGATATTTCAAGCTGTCTAAGTAACATTGTTTCCACAAGGGAACTCATATTTGAAAATAACACAAATTTTTGACATATCCATGGTTTCACAAAAATTGCTCTAAAAACAATTTGAAAGATAATCACAAGCCAAACCATGCGTTTGAAAGAATGAGGATGTACATTCACAATAAAAATAAAAAAAGAAGTGTCAAAGTGAAATGTCAGAGATATCAACTGTCAAACGTAGTACTTAAGGGAATTGGACTTTTCATACTTAATAACCTTAATATATATTTTAACTATGCCTGTGTCTTTGCAGAGTTCAGGTCCCTACCACAGTTCCCACCTTGTGGCCCTTTATTATTGATAATTTTTTAAAGGGCAGTTTCAGAGGGAGGGGATGATGAAAAACTCTCCTAACACAGGGCAGAAAGAGGACACAATTAATATAAGAGAGTGAAGTGTCTCAAAGAAGGTGAGGATATTGGAAAATTTGGGCATTGATATAAAACGGGGTGATCTAATGAATACAGAAACAGTGAAATAATGTGCCCATTCTAAGGCAATTAAGTTCATTGTGTTGCTGATCCCAAGAAATAGCATTTTATCCACACGTGACTAAAATTTTTTAAATATTGGTATAACTGAACCTACACTCATCCTGCACCTCCCCAAACTCATTCCTAAATTGAGAATGGGACTGAGAAAGATGCCTTGTTCAAGATTTTAAATCAGGCCCTGAGAGTAATGAAAGTGATCATTTCAGGACGTTGGTTAAAATTTTGTGAATCAAGGAAATAGCCATTAAGGCGAATATGGTATAAGGAAATCCTGGCACTTTAAATGCTAGGTTTGGTTCTCTAAAGTTCCTCATCCTGTAGCCCCCAAAAGCAATTCAAAGACTGACTGGAGATGTTAGTGTTCATTCAAAACTCAAGAGATAGTTACTTTTTGTAAGACTACACTTTTCAGAAACAAAATAATTTTATGGGACATAACTTCAGATCTCCTCACTGAAATACTTTCCAAAAATTACAGATTTGAATTTATACACCCATTCTTGGCCCATTCCTAATGAGGTGCCAATAATAGAGAAATAGCAAATGACAGGCCACTGAAAGATGAGAAAGGAAAATTCTAAATTGGAAAAGCAAATTGGAGGGTTGACTGGGCCAGTGACATCCAAATGACACTGTGACATATTAATATTTCTAGCAATGTCTGCCAACTACAGAAAGAAGCCACTTACCTATCAGGGAAATGGTATTTAGAATCAAATGGCTATGGAGAAATGAAGAAGAGAATTAAAAATAACACTACCTTTAAAATTCTGTTAAATCAAATTTATAGGAGGCCATTGGTTTGGACTGAGCTCATACACTAGGCCCAACAGATCAAACCAAAATGGAGTCACTCATGCTGAAGTTCCATGGCACCAAGCCAAAACTAAGTTGTTTATCTGACCTTTGGAGAAATCATAAGAAAGAGGTAATAGCCAAATCCCTAAACAGGCCAGTTTTAGCAGGCAGGATAAGGAAGTCTCCTATACTTTAATCTTTACAAGGAAAGTGACTTTGAAATGACCAGTCTACACTTGTTCTCTGTGTCGGCTTTCCTCAGCCCTTTGAGCCGTTGAAGCCAACGTCTTCTGTTCAGGTCTTTGTAACACTCATTCTACTTCATAGAATGAGGTGTTGCCTGATTCTAGAATCACAAATAAAAGCCAATTAAGATCTTTAAACTAAATTTGTTGTAATTTTGTCTTTTGACAACGCCAAAGAATATAACTTTGTATTGTTACAGAGGGAATGGCCTGAAAAAAATGGCAAAAAAAATTTCTGTCTCTTTAAAACATCTTCCACTCCTTTTTGAGAACTAAAACCTGCATCTCTGCCTCAGGCTGGTGGTTGGGAGAGACAGGGTAATGTCTTTTGTTTCTGTGCTACAGGAGATAGCTCCGTGGAACTGCCATCTGCCTAGACAGGGCAGATGGAAGTCCTGGAGGTCCGGGTGGGTCTCCCAGGTGGGCGGAGGTCAGGGGATGGTCTTAGGCAAAGATGGGATCATCAACTGTAGTTGAACAGCAATTACCTGAAGCTGAATGGCCTCCCTCTAAAGCTCTGTATTTCTGCTTATTATCAGGATGATGGCATTTTTAGACAGTAGTCTCCATCCTTCTTATTTTCTGGCAAATTAATAAATTCCTCTTTCCTTCTCAAACTACCTGTTCTCATTCTTCTGATGCAGCCTTGAGGACACGTGCCAAGCTTTCAGTAACAGTATCCAAAAATGAATTAAAAGGCAACCACCTCTCTAATGACTTTGAAGGCTAAGAAGGAAGTTTATAATATTCTTCCTTTCCATCTTGCACATGCCCTTGCCATTACCTTAAGGAAGTTGATTGTATAATGTATTTTTCTAGTGTGAATGTTTTCTTTCCCAGTAGTGAAAAAGTTGTCATTTTGGTGGCTGAATGACAAGTGCAAATTGCATAAATAGACTTTCCAAAGCACCATGATCCTCTTCATGTGTTCAACATGGTGACTTTTTTAAAATTCCCATTTTATTTTTTTACCTTTTTTATTTTTTATTTTATTTATTTATTTTGGGGGGCTTGGTGCAGTTGAAAGTTAAATTCCCCTTTTAAATAGTGTAAGTTTTTTTTTCAGTCAGCACTGATAAATGCTTTCATTGTGAACACTGATATCTTATCCATGACTATACCAAAATATAATTCAGATACTGCTATGGAAATTTCGACACTTGTCCCGAGGCTGCATCAGAAGAACAAATACAAGTGGTTTGAGGAGAAGGAAAGAGGAGTTTATTAATTTTCCGGCAAATGAGGATGTTGGCAGACTCCTGTCTCAAAGTACCAACGTCCTGCTTCTGAGCAGAAGTACAGAGCTTTTAAAGGTTCTGATTTATTCCATCTTCAGCTAAAACAATCTTGTGAGCTCCACCTGGGCAATTCCCTTGAGCCATCTCCTGTGGCACAAAGAACAAAAGACACTCCCCTGCCCCTCCCAACCACTGGCCTGAGGCAGGGATGTAGGTTTTAGTTCTCAGAATGGGTAAAGGGGTTTTGAAGAGACAGAAAACATTTTTACCCCTTTTCAGGCCATTTTATCTGTTAGAATAGTCCCCAACTTTTCAATGCCTAGTGTTACAAAGAGTATGAGTAACTTATTTGAAGTAGAGAATATTTTCCCTTTAATCCATAATGAAGCTATCTGGAGCCCTATCATCCCTTCCTGATCTCCACTTTCCCTCAAGGTCTTTGGAAAACTCAGTTGTTAAAAACAACTTAGTGAGAATTGAGAAAAACAAAAAGCAGACAGGATAACAAACAGAACACTTCCCACTCCCTGGGCAACCTCACCACCTTGGCTACACCAGTCAGGCCTATTAGATATGTGCTACACCAGGCATGCTTAACTAGATGTCTGCATTTGAATGATCTACAGATTCAACCAGCCCCAAACAACTCCCACTATCTTTGAAGCTACCCAAAGGAACAAGACAAAATTCAAGCTGCTTTCTCCTTTTCCCCTCCTTTTTCTCCCACAGCTAATCATCCTTTCTCTATTTGAATATCTGGCAACAATTTCCCCTTACAAGATAAAGTCTTTATAAGATAAAGTCTAAATTTCTCCAGGCACACTGCAGGGGGGTAGCACTTTTTTTGTAAAGGACCAGATAGTAAATATTTTAGGTTTTGTTAGCTGCCTATGATCTTTGTCGAATATTCTTTTTTTTTCTTTAACAATTGTTTAAAAATGAGGCCAGGCATGGTGGCTCATGCCTGTAATCCTAGCACTTTGGGAGGCTCACTTGAGGCCAGGAGTTTGAGACCAGCCTGAGCAAGAGCAATACTCTGTCCTTATAAATAATAGAAAAATTAGCTGGGTATGGTGGCTCTCCCCTATAGTCCCAGCTACTCGAGAGGCTGAGGCAGGAGGATCACTTGAGCCCAGGAGTCCGAGGTTGTAGTGAGCTATAACACCACTGCACTTCAGCCTGGGTGACACAGTGAGACCCTGTCTCAAAAAAAAAAAAAAAGGAAAAACCCTTCTCTATACAGATTCTACAGAAACAGGGTGTAGGGTAAATTTGTCCAGCAGATCTTGGTTTGCTGACCCCTGGCATATAGGACCCTTCACATTTCGGACCCAAATTATCTCTTTTGTCCCCTGTTGCAACTTGCTCTAATACCTCTTCTTCTAGGCCTATTAAACTTACTAAGTTTTCAGAATACACACTGCTTTTTCCAACCTCCATGACTTGGTTCATGTTTTTTTCTCTGTCTGAAAGCAATGGCTCTTCTTTGCCAGGCGACACTCAAGACATGTTTAAGAAACAACTTAAACAAACTTAAACAACTTCTATATAGTTTTTCTCTATTCCTCCCCCATCCCCAAAGACCTCCCTCCCTTTCTCATGGTCCTTGTGTTGAATTTGAAGCAGGCAATTTAGATTTTGATTAAGCATTTGGATGAACGTTAGAGTTGCCAAACCTGAGTTCATATTTCAGCTCTGTTCGTCCTAGCTTTGTCTTTGGAAAGCTTCAAGTTTCCTGAGCTTCAAGTTTCTCCTCTCAAAATGTAGAAAGATGAATTAAAAATAAGATAATACAATCAAGTATGTAAGAGTTTTGAGCATGGATCATAATGAATATTCATTAGTGGTTAGATTTTATCATTCAGTCATTTATTCATTCATCAAATATTTCTTGAGCACTTCTGAAGGGCTAGGCAATGTGCTAGTCACTGTCAGTGATATATCAATAAACAAGATGGGCAACTTTTTGGTCTTCCTGGATGTTACAGCAACAAAGTGAAATAGATAAATACAGATTGTAATTAGTGCTGGGAAAGAAATGTGAAGGGCATAAGGCCTAACATGTAATCAATAATCTACTCGGAGTAAAATGAATTAAGTCCCAAATTTAATTGAGACTAATCTTTTGAGCTCTTTGGACCTCCCTTGACTACAAAATAAGGACTAGATTTCTAAACTCGCTTCCAACTTCCAACTCTATGTGTAATATCCCACATCAATTTTGGTATTCTGACTTCCCTGTCCAAACTGCCAATAGCAACAAGAACTCTAGAGATCCAAGCGACCCTCCTAAGGATCCTGTTGTCAACCTTAAATAATGAGATTCAGAAAATATGATTAAGTATAGTGTTTATTCCAGTGCAAAGCTTGAGGATGGCCACCCAGAAGACACTGACTTCAAACTAATGGTGTCAGCATTCTAGGTTTCACTTACATAGGCAGAGACACAGAAATTCTAGCAGGATTATATTTTCTGTAGGAGACTCATGCATACGTTACAGCAATTTGACTGGTTACAGATTGCCACGTTCCAGGGAAGATTATTACTTCCTGAGGAGGAGCAGTGATCTGAGGGGGGTCTCTTATCTCTGGTGCCATTTGGTCCCCCCCCATTGTCTATATGATGGTATATATATTTCTCTCTCTCTCTCTCTCTCTCTCTCTCTCTTAACTTGGTCTTAATGTCTTAATTATTTACAGGAAGAAGAAAAAAAAAGGCAGAAGTTGCAGCTGCAGGCCACGTGACTAGGCTGCATAGCCACATTTTCTCAAGGCTCAGAATAGTTCTTTTTTTTAGCAAGCACCTTCAGAAGAAGGCTCAGAATAGTTTAAAATTCCAACCGCTTTAAGTTTGAATTTTTTTAAGTTTATATTATTTAATATCACTCTATTATGGACTGAAATGTGTCTCCCCCCAAATTCATATGTTGAAGCCCTATTTCCCAATGTGACTATATTGGGAGATAGGTCCTTTAAGGAGGTAATTAAGGTTAAATGAGGTCATATGGCTGGGGCCCTGATCTGATAGGACTGATGCCTTTATAAGAAGAAGAAGAGACACCAGAGATCTCCCTCTCTCCGTGTGTGCACAGAGGAAACGCCATGTGAGGACACCATGAGAAGGTGGCCCTCTGCAAGCCAGGAGGAGCGGCTTCACCAGAAACCAACCCTGATGGCGCCCTGATCTTGGACTTCCAGCCTCTAGAACTGTGAGGACATAAATTTCTGTTGTTTAACCCAACTGCCTGTGGTATTTTGTTATGGCAGCCAGAATGGATATAGTTCCTCAGCCCCTTCCCACTCTCTGTATGTCTAGAGATCTCCAAGAACTTACCAGAAGTTCAAGTTAGAAAAGTCCCATCCAGACTGATCTGGCCTTGGAATCTAGATGCAAATGGAGAGGACTGAGCTGTCAATGAGGGACTAGGGTTGGAGAAGGAAAGTCGCACACACAGAAGCAAGAATTTCAGCCGCTAAGACAGCCATGAAAATCAAATAGATGCTATTTGTAGGTAAAGTAGTCTTCCTGTGCTGGAGTAAATTAGAAGAGCTTCTCAGCTCTCTCTCTCACCAAGCTTTCTCAGCCTCTGGGATTGAGGGTCTTTATCTCTTTTTCCTATTCAGTGTCAAGGCTTATCCATTAGTTCCATTTCTCTTAACATTTCTGATAACTTTATTTCAAGACTCTTAATGGTTGTTTAGGCCACTGGGCCTTGATTAGTGGCACCCTTATCCACCCCTGTAGATGTTCCTAATTCAAATCTCCAGAAATATTTTTTAAAGCAGACAGGGGGACTTGTAATCATTAACTCCCAGAAGACACCTGGGCCACTATTTAAATAAATCTACTCCTCCCCAGACCATATGAGCATTCTAAGAGGGAGAAAACTTGTGCAAAACTTATTTTTTAAATGATCTTGTTCCACCCTAATCCCAACAAAATGGGGCCCATTCACCCCACATTGACACAATTTAAAATGCCCTAAGTGACTTCTCAAAGGACTGAGATGATCAACTGCTATTGAGCAAGGAGTGGGAAAATTGATAGTGCAAACACAAGCATGTTGGCATGTAAATAGGTACAAATTTTAGTAATATGTATCCACAGTCTTAAAGATGTCCCTGTCTCCTGCCTCAGTAATCTCACTTAAAAATCAGCGCTAAAAATTGTATAAAGAACTCTTATGCTTAAAGATATTCATTGCAGGGTTGGTTTTTTGTTTGTTTTCTTTTCATAATGAAAAGGAATAGAAACAATAGGGGAAAATGGAAAGTGTCCAACAATAGATGAATAGTTCAGGAAATTATGGAATGTTATGTTTAAAAAGACTGTAATAACAGGAAAATGCTTAAATAAAAAAAAAATTGAATACCAAATTGTATGTACGGTTTTATTGTGTTATTTTATTCAGTTTCTGCTAAAAAGGCATTAGGACTTGATACTGTAATGGATTACACTGCAGACTGGAGTCTGGCCCTTTGGCATTTATCCCCACATTAGGCTGAACTAAACGGTTTATACGGTAGTGATAAAAAGTGCTGGGTGGAAAAATAAGCATAGACAGCCAGGAAAACTCTAAAAAGAATGCAATGAGAGAAGACTAGTCTGACCAGATATAGAAATATAATTTGTAAAAAGCCAATAATTAAAACAGTGTGATACTGCTGCATGAACAGACAGAATAAAGGAACAGAATAGAAAGTCTACAAATAAAAACAACACACACCAGAACTGAGTATGTGATAAAGGTGGAATCTAAAATCAGGTAAGGATGGACTTTATTAAAAACTGTTGTCAGAAAACTAAAGCTGATACTGGACATCTGGAAAAAGATACAGCTGGATCTGTGCCTCACAATATATACCAGGATGAACTCCAAATGGCTCAAGTATCTAGCTGTAGAAATTGAAATAATAAAAACACCGAGGAAAACCTGGGCAAATTCCTGTATAACTTTGCAGTGGAACGGCCTTTCATGAATGACTGAAAATATCGATACATTTGACTACATAAAAATTAAAACTGAAGCATTAAAAAAAGCAAAGTCGTTCGAGACCAGCCTGAGCAAGAGCGAGACCCTGTCTCTACTAAAAATAGAAAGAAATTAATTGGACAGCTAAAAATATATAGAAAAAATTAGCCAGACATGGTGGCGCATGCCTGTAGCTGTAGTCCCAGCTACTCGGGAGGCTGAGGCGGGAGGATCGCTTGAGCCCACGAGTTTGAGGTTGCTGTGAGCTAGGCTGACGCCACGGCACTCTAGCCCGGGCAACACAATGAGACTCTTTCTCAAAAAAAA
>NW_012143634.1:1717530-1721192 GCF_000956105.1 Propithecus coquereli | reverse complement strand
TCATACAATTCATCCATTTAAAGTATACAGTTTTTACTATATCATATGATTAATTTTTAAAAATTGTGGTAAAATGTATATCATAAAATTTGCCATTTTAACCATTTTTAAGTGTACAATTCAGTCATATTCAATACATCTACAAGGTTGTACAACCGTCACCATTATCTATTTCCAAAACTTTTTCATCACCCTAAACAGAAACTCTGCTCATCAAGCAATAACTCCCCATTTCCCCTCCCCCCATTCCCTCTCCCTAGACTAGACCTCTAGTCTATTTTTTGTCTCCATGAATTCCTCTTCTGGGCACTTCTTATAAGTGGAATCATACAATATTTGTCCTTTTGTGTCTGGCTTATTTCACTTAGCATAATGTTTCTAAGGTTCAACCTTGTTGGAGCATGTATCAGAACTTCATTCCTTTTTATGACTGAATGATATTCCATTGGATATATATTCCATTGGATATTCCATTTGATATTCCATTGCATGAATATACCACATTTTGTTTATCCATTCATCTGTTGATGGACATTTGGTTTGTTTTCACCTTTTGGCTATTGTAAATAATGCTGCAGTGAACATTGGTGTACACGTCTCTGAACATTGGCACACAAGTCTTTGTCCAAGTCTCTACTCAGTATGCTACTTTTTGTGTAACAACCATCAGTCAGATACAAATATATATTTGCTTATAGCTTGTTTCTGTATACAGAAACACTGGAAGACTGCACAAGACACTAATAAAAGTGGTTGACGGTGGAGAAGGAACAGGGTAGATAGAGACAGAGGAGTAAGACTTCTCATTAGGTACGCCTTTTTATATTGTTTTAATTTTTGACAATGTTAAATACATTGTATAAGCAAAAATCCAATCATGTGACATTCTTTAGTTACTAAGAGCATGGGACCTATGAAGAAAGGTAGAAACCTACACATGAGGAAAGGTGGAGGAGGGAAGTAGACATGAATACAAGTCACCCACTCTCCAGTCAATGAACTGTTTCTACAAATTTAAATTGAGTAAAGAATAATTTAGCTACTGAATTAAGTCATTCAACAATGTTTATTAAGTTTTCCTATGTGCAAAAGACAGGAATGTCAGATTATATTGATCATTTTTACCTGTAATGTTTACTTAAAATAATGATTCTTACAAACCCGTCACAACATTGCTAATGATATTATCTTGCTATTTTTCAAGTTATAATATTCTGGGATGGAAAATAAAATAACCTCCATAGGAGGAGAACAGTGGATGAAGAAAGTTGGTTGCCCAAGGAAATAAAAGAAACAAAAAATAAAGCTAAATTTTCCTGGTTCTGTCAGGAATATATAGCATTGCCGGAGAAATTAAACTCACACTGCCTTGTACTTTCTTTCAAAAAAGTAGGGTTCTAATGGCCCAGGACAAAAAAAAAAAGGATTCAAAAGCCATTATCTTTTATTATAATCAAAAAAACTCAGAACATGAGAGAAATAATCATTTTTTAAAGAAAGGCACAGGAGGCAGAAGACAAGGTTAATAATAATGCCACCCAATTATTTAACAAAAGGAAGCAGCACTCAGATCAGTAAACACACTACTATTAAAGAGTACACAGAAGACAAAATTGTTCACATGAGTCAGAGATGATGGAAATAAACCTCAATCAGACACAAATCCTTAAAGTCATAGGCAAAATTTGCCTCGGCACCTGTCTAATCAGAGGCTATCCAAAGCTTGTTGGTGGGTCTTAGGACAACTCCTTTTGTGGCTTTATCTTTTCTGGCTAGTTTTTATATAACTCAACACACTTCCTCAGGGGACTAAAAAGCAAACACGTGACCAAAGCAGTCAGCCCTGAGTATGTCAGGAGATGGGAAGGCTGCCAACAGCCCCATTCCCTGATGTAAGTCTTCCTGCCCATAAGCAAATTTCAGAATAACATTTCTGTCTCCAAAATATCTACTGCATTCTGACAGGTCTTGGATGGGTGGAAGTAGATCTGTTCTTTGAGGGTACTTTGAGAACACATCTCTTGTAAAAATTTTGAGAGCCATTAAATATGAGGAAACATCCAGAACATCAGGCCCTTAAAAACAAGCAAACAGAACAAATAAAAAAAGACCAGTCTTTCCAGCAGTTTGCTGTGCCCTAGTCACCTTGTGAGGATCTATTGGAGTCCCCAGATTAATTATTCTTCCGCTCTCCTCATTGTGCCTGTAGGCAGTGCTCTTGTAGTCCAGCTTGGGTAAGCATTTGATTACAACCTCGGCTTTTTATGAGGAAGAATTAAAAACATTTAATACGGGTGGTTTTTACTTACATTAATCTGATTCCCAGCCACAGACTTTCAGTTAGGATTTTTTTTTTTTTTTTTCAGTTAGGATTTTTGAATTAGCTCTTTTGAGCTAAGAAAGCTTTGGAATTGCTAATCATAACCTCAGCAGCCAGCCAGGGGAAAGCTCCAAAGACAGCTCGCCACAGGCCCAGCAAGTGTCTGCAGGGACAGACAGCCATTTCACTTCCTCTAGATTTGAACTTTTCCAATGGTCTTTTTATAAAGCCCTCGTCACCTCCACTTGGAAGACTAAATATTAAACAGGAGATTTGCTGAAAGATCCATATAACCTCAGGGTCTTCGTTTCACTTAAAAAAGGGATCCAAACATTACAAAAATGAGGTGGAAGAAGGTGGTAGGGTGGAGGGAAGGAGGAGGGGAGCTATGCAGGGTTTATTCTGTCAGTTGAAAAGTCACCTTGGAGAAAACATTGATCTCTCAGTTCTGCAAGGTGTAGTTATTAGAGTTCATTTCTATCCTCTCGTATTCATTATTATTCTAGCATTTGATAAACTATAAAAATCATTGCAAGCATTAAAAAAAATCTGACATAGTACAATTATTTTCTACTTTCACATGACAGGGTAGTTAGTAGCTTATTATTAACAGATATTCCACTTTGGTGGTGGGGCAGCTTTATAATTCTTTCTGCATAAAAAATATTTCAGGCTGGGCTTGGTGACATGTGCCTGTAGTCCCAGCTACTCAGGAGGCTGAGGCAGAAGGATGGCTTGAGCCTATTTGTTTGAGGTTGCAGTGAGCTATGGTGATGCCACTGCACTATAGCCCGGGGCGACAGAGCGAGACCATCTCTAAAAAAAATTTTTCAAATATTGATAGCAAAAGTATCACTCTTTTTGTTATTTTTTATTTGTTATGAAAAGGAAATCTTGTCATTCATTGAGGAAGTTTCAATGTTTTTACATACATGCACAGTGCTTACACACAAAGTCAACGTTGTGATAATGTACTTTCATGCAGGCAAATTTGCAAAACAAAAAGCGTAAAATGATTTAGAACTCTAAAAATATCTACATAATTTATACCTCCAGTATTGAAAATGATGCAAAGATGAAATACATAGCATAGCAAATTGTAAAAAAAAATAATGCTGATAATTTAATGCTTAAAAAAATATAAACACTAGAAAAAGAAAAAGGGCCTGGTGCAGTGGCTCATGCCTTTAATCCCAGCACTCTGGGAGGCCGAGGCAGGAGGATCGATTGAGGTCAGGAGTTCGAGACCAGTATGAGCAAGAGTGAGACCCCGTCTCTACAAAAAATAGAAAACTTAGCCATGCATGGTGGTGCTTGCCTGTAGTCCCAGCTACTCTGGAGG
>NW_012143634.1:1706006-1717380 GCF_000956105.1 Propithecus coquereli | reverse complement strand
AATCAGAACCTTTAAAAGCTCTGTACTTCTGCTGAGAAGCAGGACGTTGGTACTTTGAGATGGGAGTCTGCCAACCTCTTCATTTGCTGGCAAATTAATAAACTTTTCTTTCTTTCGCCTCAAACAAAAAGAAAAGAAAAAACTAAAAGAACTAAAAATAAAATTCAACATACGAAAAAATATTACAGGGATAGATTATGGGCAATTGCACACAGTCTTTTTGTTATTGAAAAATGAAAAAGATAAATTTACTAATCTGCTGATTTTAAAAATCCATTTATGACCGGTATGGGATTTTTATCTTATTTATGATTTTCTCTATCTTCCAAATTTTCCACAGTGGCATTGCTTTTTCTTTTTTTACTTTCTAGTTTTTTAAGCAAAGTTATACATGGCTATGATTTTATAGTTATACAAGGATTGTTGCAAATAACAGCAGTTTCCCCAGTCCCACAAGTCCATTTCTCTGGGGGCAACACCATTCAACTCTTTTAATTGATTGTTTTGTTGTTTACCATGGTATCTCCAAATATTCTTGATTTTGTAGTTTCAGGCCTGATATATGAACTTCCCACTATAGTAGGAGAGGATTTCTGCCTCTCACACAAGCACAGCTCCCACGCCACTACAGCCATTCTCCCAATATGGTTGTATCATCATTTTGGCTAGCTCAATTAGATATTTGAGCTATTATGACTATGTAAATCCTGTTGCCCACCAAGATATGTCATTTTATGTATTCCTGGTATATAGAAAAAATGCTATTCTTTATTTTACAATTTGAAAAACAAAAGAATAATTTACACTGGCCACTTTGGAAGTGTAGATACCTCATCTGCAGACTGTGTTACCCAAAGATTGAGCTTTCTGGATGAGCATCTGTCTGGCACATTGCTGGCACTCAGTAAGTAGTTGTAGAATGATTCAATACAGACTGGCCCTGAGGTGATGAGTTTAGCCTGTTCAAGACCCTGATTATTTGACTGAGTTACGTTATGTGAACAAGCCATTTGAAGTCATCAAAATAGTCTTTATTGGCATTATCACTGTATCAAATAATTTTTTTTTCAATCTCATTCCTCATTTCCCAAACTCTTGGCACCTTTCCTGTCACCAGGGAGCATATTTCAGTATGGAAAATCGGTCTTCTATCTTTCTATATACTGCTCTTTTCTTCACATATGATGCTGAGAAAAATCACGATTTAATTATATCGTAACAGAGAAAATGGCCTGAAAAAGGGTAAAAATGTTTTCTGTCTCTTCAACGCCCCCTCACCCTTCTCGAGAACTAAAACCTACATCCCTGCCTCAGGCCAGTGGTTGGAGGGGCAGGGGAGTGTCTTTTGTTCTTTTTGCCACAGGAAATGGCTCAAGGGAATTGTCCAGGCGGAGCTCACAAGATTATTTTAGCCAAAGATGGGATGAATCAGAACCTTTAAAAGCTCTGTACTTCTGCTGAGAAGCAGGACGTTGGTACTTTGAGATGGGAGTCTTACAACATCCTCATTTGCCGGCAAAGTAATAAACTTCTCTTTCCTTCTCCTCAAACCACTTGTCCTTGTTCTTCTGATGCTGCCTCAGGGACAAGTGCTGAACTTTTGGTAACAATATGCAGAGTTTTTACTTTTCTTGCAACAATCAAAGTCAGGAGGTTGGTTTGTTTCTTTTGGATTGTTTTCTGGGAATACAGCAGGGTGTGGATTGGTGTCAAGTTGAACCTGCTCTCTGAATAAAGGTGGTTGTACCTAAAGACCAATTCACATATTGCCCCAGGTACATGTCTCACTTTGACAGGCTTCATCATGCCTCATAAAATAACCACTAGTGAACAAAGCAACTCTTCTCCTATAACATGATTTCTGCTATGATCAGAACAAGCTGTCATCCAGCCCTTCCTCTTTTTATCTGTGCCACATGTTTGCTAAGTGCTGAGTCATACTTGGCACTTCAGCAGTTTCACCTCACTGTAAAGCAAAATATCAACCTAGCACATGATATTATTTTTCCCAGTAGCTAATTCTGCTTTTTCTTTGGGCATAATACATATCATCAATTTTGAGTTTGCTTTTGCAAGCTTCCAGAAGTAACATGATTTATATTAATATGTGTATTTGCCACAAGAAGGGCAACTTTGAATCATACCTCTTTAGGTGGATCTCTTCTCTATCTTCAGGTATAATATTCATAATTTGCACAATAGGAAGCATTATTTTATGCTTAGTTTGAGTAAACACAATAAATTTACCAGAGAAGTTACTCTGTTTGATTTGAAATAACAGAAGTTTCAGTGCCTTCATCCTACTATTTAACAAAGTTACATACCAGATTATGCCCTGGGAGGTTTTCAATAGATCACAGATCTAAGAAAAATCTAATGTTTAGACATTATTAATATTTATTGTGCTTCCAATTTAAACTTTTCTTTTTCAGCTATTTGTCAGAAATCATCACAAGAAGATTCACTTGTACTAGGAATTATAGACTCATAGTAAAAATTAAACTGGAGCCCTATTGACTATATTGATGACATTAATTTTAGTTGGAACATGTTTATCACCATTTTCATCACTACTTTTCAATAAACCATTTGTGAGTCATTGACCCATTTCTGTGAGTTATGGATTCAACATAACAACACAATAATAACCATGAAAAAAATGCAAATTTAATAAACGTACCCAAGAGCTTGGAAACAATGTGAGATAATATTAGCCAAGCCAACAACACCGTTAACTCAATGTTAGCAGCAATGAACTGGCTAAATTTCAAAATGTGTTTATCCAAAGATATACAAGTTCAGAACATGAGGGGAAGCGTGCTTGAAGGCAGAGCTGGGGGGAGAGGGTGGGCTGGCCCCAAACCACTGGTTGGTGGGAGAATGAACACATTATGAGCAAATTAAAAGGGCTTACACCCTTTGGCTACCTGCTCCTTGAGTTGTGGTGGAGCTTTTCCCACCCCTTCATCTAACAGCCTTTCATAACAATATCACCAGTTATCAAGCCAACAAGGTACCCTAAACATTGCTGAGACGTTAACCCTTTCGAAGGATGAGCTTTGGGATCCTCCCTGCTCACCACTTCTTCCTCCTCCAGCTACACAAAGAAGGTGAGGCTCATCGAGAAGATAACAGGTGCTCCGTGAAAATAATTAATCTTGTATTTCAAATTTGACAAAAGTGGATGAACAAAATTGTTCCATTGTTTTTTCCTCTGAAGCCACCACACCATCCACAGACACATTACCCCCTCCCCTTTGCTCCTTGTTGAGAAAGTTTAGGAGAGTTCTCTGAGGGAAAGGAAGTTAGTGGGCAACATGTCAAGGGATTATGGAGCTGAGCTGCAAAAGGAAGGCTTGAAGAGGGCACGGAGAGCAGGACCCCAGAGATAGCTCCGTCTCCTCATCTAACAGACCAAGATCCCAAGTTTCAGACTGAACTTGTCACTTGAAGGCCAGTCTGTGCTTATTCTATTCATTCTACAGCTACTTACAAGTGCCAGCCATGTGCCGATAGGTGCTCAGCCAAAAAGCTCTCAGAAATTCCCAGTGTTTAAGTAACACAGCCTGCAGATGAGCTACCTACATTTCCAAAGTGGCCAGTGTAAATTATTTTTTTTTCAAATTCTAAAACAAAGAATATCATTTTTTTCTGTTTAGCAGGAATACATAAAACAACATGGCTTGGTGCTCAACAGGATTTACCTAGTCATAGTAAATACCTAAGTGATCTGGCCAAAATGATGGTGTAACTCTAGTGGGAAAATGGCTGCGGTGGGGTGGGAGGCTTGCCCATGTGACAGACGGAAATACTCTTCTACCACAGAGGGAAGTCCAATCTCCGGGTGACTGCAACAGCATGAGTGATCCAGGCCACACCAACGGAAGGACTGGCTAGTCAACTCACTGACTCAGGAGAAATAATAAATCATAGTTGTCTTAATCCTCTAAATTTTGGGTTGATTTGCCTCCTGGCAATAGATAACTGAAACAGTGAGTTACTGGCATAGTGAAGACAAGAACCAAAGCCACTTTAGAGAGCATAAACTTTGAATTCAGACTTCTCTGGATTCAACCTATTTTATTAACTTACTAGCTGTATGATCTTGGGTAAGTTCCTGAAATTTTCTGAGCCTCATCTTTTTCTTCCATAAAATGAGGATAGGACTGGTGTGGTGGCTCACACCTGTAATCCTAGCACTCTGGGAGGCCAAGGTGGGAAGATTGCTTGAGGTCAGGAGTTCGAGACCAGCCTGAGGAAGAGCGAGACCCCGCCTCTACTAAAAATAGAAAAAGTTAGCCAGGTGTGGTGGCACGCACCTGTAGTCTCAGCTATTTGGGAGGCTGAGGCAGGAGGATTGCTTGGGACCAGGAGTTTGAGGTTGCTGTGAGCTTATGATGATGCCACGGCACTCTAGCCCAGGCAACAGAGTGAGACTCTGTCTCAAAAAAAAAAAAATGAGGATAATCATGACTACCCAGTGGCATCGCTCTATGGATCAAAAGAGCTTACCAGTTTACATGCATTGTGCTAAGAACAGTGCCTAGCAGATAGTAAGTATTCAATTTATGTCTTTGAGTTAATATTCAAATAGTGTTGGAGTACTAATGGTCCATTGTACTAATAACCATCATCATGGCACATAAATAATATCCAACAAATATATGGTGGCTATCATGACATCTCTTCTGAACTTTTACAGAACTCTTCTTGTTTCTATCACTCCTGCAGCTGTTATCATTATGTTGCCATTACTATGTCCATCATCTCTATGCTAGATTATAATATTTAGGGCAAGGTGTATATGACTCATATTTATATTTTGCATTGTGTTAGCCCTCAATATTTATGTGTTAAGTGACTATATGTTTATAAAGTAGGCCATTGGTCATAACATTACCCTTTTTTCTATGAAGAAAGACTATTACATTATGAGCAAATACTAATAGCAACCTTCCCAATAAAAGAGAATATAATAGGTTCTTTCCTTCCTTTAATGCAATACAAAATACTGTACTTAGTTAAGTAGATATCCACTTAAACTAGTAGCTGATCCAACAGCTACTTCTTCCTTCATCAGAGAATTATTAATTTATTAAATAATTCATTCCCTTTTGGCAGTGGAGCTATATTCTAACAGTTTATAATGTGGCATGATGTTTTCTGTATTTCTATGTCTAATCCAATTTACATAAGAAATATTTTAAATGTTTATAGGTAAAAAAGATTATATTAACATACTAATGAAGAAAATTTGAAAAACAATAGAATTTTCAATTAAAACTGATATTGTGTATCATGTGGTTTTGCTTTTAATGCAACAAGATGTTTGTTGTTTTCAATAAATTCAAATTGCATGGTGACAATAAATGTAATAAACATAGAAAATACAAAGATCCATTTTGCCACTGTGAATTTCTGATTGTAAACAGATTAAAAGAATGTTGGATTTGTCTCCTGAGAAGGTAACACAGTGCTTATTAGGTTAAAGAATATCGTTCCCATACAAAGGAAAAATGAAATTAAAAGTCAAATACAACAACAAAATTCATACGGAATTGATTCTACACATTATGCCAATACAAAAATACCTTGTTTTATTGGGTTTCACTTTACTGTACCTCGTAGATTTTGCATTTATCACAAATTGAAGGTTTTTGGCAACCCTGCATTGAGTAAGTCTATCGATGCCATTTTTCCAACAGCATGTGCTCACTTCACATCTCTATGTCACATTTTAGTAATTATGGCAATATTTTAAACTTTTTCATTATTATTATATCTGTTATGGTGATCTTTGATCAGTGATCTTTGATGTTACTATCTTTTTTAGAAATGGGGCCTTCGATCAGTGATCTTTTATGTTACCTTTTTTTAGAAATGGGGTCTCATTCTGTCGCCCAGGCTGGAGTGCAGTGGTGTGATCGTAGCTCACTGCAGCGTTGAACTCCTATGCTCAAGCGATCCTCCTGCCTCAGCCTCCTGAGTAGCTGGGACTACAGGTGCGTGCCACCACTCCCAGCAAAATTTAAAACAAAATTTTTTTGTAGAGACAGAGGTCTCGCTATGTCACCCAGGCTGCCCTCAAGCTCCTGGCCTCAAGTGATCCTCCCATCTGGGCCACCCAAAGTGTTGGGATTATAAGCAAGAGCCACCATGCCTGGCCTTAACTGCCATAGGTATTGTTTCTGTCCATTCAGGCTGCTATAACAAAATACCACAAACTAGATGGCTTATAAACAACAGAAATTTATTGCTCACAATTCTGGAGGCTGGGAAGTCCAAGATCAAGGCACCAGCAGATTCAGTATCAGCAGATTCAGACGGCCCATTCCTCCTAAAGAGTGACTTCTTGTTGTGCTCACACATGAAAGAATTTGTGCATTTTCAGTTGTACATAAGATTGTTATCATGTTAGGAGGAATCATGACCTTGTTATTGCCTTTATTTGGAGATTAAGTACAGTTTAAGGGATGCCTATGGGTGCCAAGTTGGTAAGAGGTGGATTTGTGATGGTTAGTTTTATGTGTCAACTTGATTGGGTTGAGGGATATTTAGATAGCTCATAAAACATTATTTCTGGGTGTGTCTGTGAGGGTGTTTCTGGAAGAGATTGGCATTCAAATCAGGGGACTGAGTAAGGAAAATCCACCCTTACCAAGGCAGGCATTATTCTAGCCATTGGTAGCTCAGATAGAACAAAAAGGCAGAGGAAAGGCAATACACACACACACACACACACACACACACACACACACACACGTGTGTGTGTGTGTGTATCCTATCGGTTCTGTTTCTCTGGAAAACCCTGACTAATATACTCTCCCATCCCTCTCACCCTGCCCCCAGCCCCACTGATCTGCTTACTATCACTATAGATTAGCTAGCATTTTCTAGAAATTTATATAAATGGAATTAAACAGTACGTACTCTTTTTTTGTCTAATTTCTTTCACTCAGCATAATTATTGATGTTCATTCATATTGTTGCTTCTAGTTCTTTTTTATTGCTAACTAGTATTCCATTATATGGATATACTACAATTTGTTTATTCATTATGTATTCATAGATAATTAGATTATTTCTAGTTTTTGGCTATTATAAATAAAGCTGCCATGTACAAGTCTTTGTGTGAACATAAGCTTTCATCTCTCTTGTGTAAATATCTAAGAATGATGTTGCTGGATCATATGATGGGCATAGGTTTAATTTTGTAAGACATTGCCAAACTATTTCCCAAATTGGTTGTATCATGCAACATTCCCACCAGCAATGTTTTGAGAGTTCCTGTTGCTCCACATCCTTGTCAACACTGGCATGGTCAGATTTTTTTACATTTTAGATATTATTGATATATATATATATATATATATATATATAGCAATATCTTGTAGTTTAATTTGCATTTCTATATTGACTAATGATTTTAAGCATCTTTTCATGTACTTATTTCATGTGTATATCTTCTTTGGTGAAATATCTGTTCAAACCTTTTTCCTATTCTTTTATTGTGTTGTTTGTCTCATTGAGTTTGGGACTTCTTTACATATTCAGAATACAAGTTTTTATCAGATATGTGTTTTCCAAATATTTTCTCCTAGTCTATGGCTTATCTTTTCATTCTCTTATCAGTATCTTTTGAAGAACAGAAGTCCTTAATTTTGGTTAAGTACGATATGTCAATGTTTTCTTTTTTGCATTGTACCGTTAGTTAGTGTCCCATCAAAGAAATCTTTGCCTAACCCAAGATCATAAATATTTTCTCCTATTTATCTGCCAGTGGGGGGAAAAAGATATATTAGATAGAAGACAGTGGAGAAATATCTTTAAAGTACTAGAATTCTACATCCAGTGAAAACATCTTTCAAAAACTAAGGCAAAATAAAGACTTTTTTGGACATACAAGACTTGAAAGAATTTATTACCAGCAGATCTGCACTACAAGAAATGTTAAAGTCCACCAGGCAAAAGGGAAATGATACCAGATGGAAATTTGGATCTGTACAAAAGAATAAAGAACACCAGAAATTATACATAATAGGTAGATATAGATAGATCAATATAGATATATAAATGGTGTATTAGTTTTCTATTGCTACTGAAACAAATTACCACAAATTTAGCAGATTAAAACAACACAAATTTATTATTTTACAGTTCTGTAGACGAGAAGTTTGAAACATGTTTCACTAAGCTAAAATCAAGGTACTGGCAGGACTGTGTTCTTTTCTAGAAGCTCTAGGGAATAATCCATTTCCTTGCTGGCTGTCCACTGAGGGGCCTGCCCTTAGCTCTTAGAGTTCTCTGGCCCTTGAACATGACCTTCTACATCTTAGAATCTTCCTCACAATGCCATCTCTCTGGCTCACTCTTTCACTTCCCTCTTCCACTTTTAAGACTCGTGTGATTAGATCCGGCCCACCTAATAATCCAGGATAATCTCCCTGTCTCAAAGTACTTAACCTTAATTACATCTTTAAGCTCCCTTTTGCCATGTAAGGTAACATATTCACAGACGCCAGGAATAATTAGGACATGGACATCTTTGGGGAGATATTATTCTGCCTACCACAGTGGTGAACACAAAAGACTGCTTTCTTATTATTTAAATAATTTTAAAAGATAATTGACTGCTTAAAGCAAAAATGAAAACAATATATTGTGGAATTTATAAGATATAAAAGTAATACATATGACAACAATAGCATAAAAGCCTGCAGGGGAGAAATAGAAGTGTACTAATGTAAAGTTATAAATTTCACTAAATGTGAAGTGATATAATTTCATTTAAAGGTAGACTTTAAAAAGTCAAAGATGTTTACAATTTTAGCTAATACAAGAAATGTACATCCTTGTGCAGTTTTCCTTGTGTATTTCGATGAGAACTTTTTTAGTTTTTTATCAATGGAGGGAATTTGTAAGGTCAAAGAGCATGTGCTTATTGAACTTCACTAGAATTGCCAAACCAGTTGTATTCATTTTTATTAACAATGGATGATAATTTCTGTTTTATCACAATGGTACTTGGTGTTGACAGATTGCTTAATTTTTGTTAACCTCATGGATATGAATATGATATCTCATTTCACTTTCCATATTGAGCATCTTTTCATATCTTTTCATGCTTTTCAACCATCCAGATTTCCTCATCTGTTAAAAGCCTATTTCCCCTTTTTGTTTTTCTTTTTACTTGGATTTATAAGAATTCTTTTTTTTCCACAGTGTACAGCATACAAATTCTTAATATACAGTCTGTATACTAATCTTCAGTTATATAGATTGTAAATATCTTTTTCTTAGTCTCTGACTTGTTTTTTCCATTTTGCTTATGGTCTCTTTTTTGTATAGATTTTTAAATATTTTAATTCAGGCAAATTTATTGATCTTCTCTTTGATGATTTGTATTGATTTTTATGTTTTGCTAAAGAAATCCTACTTTTTTTTTGCAAGTTTAAAAGGTTTTCTTCTCACATTGAAACCTTTAATTCACCTGAAATTCATTTTTGTTTAAGAATAAAATTGTTTTTCCACTTGCCTCAGTGGCCCCTGTATCAGGTCATCCTTTGCCTGTTGATTTGTAATGCCACCTCTGCTATATATCAAATTTCTATAACTGTTTGAGTCTGTTTATGAATTTTTTATTATGTTCAATCAATCTATCTATGAACTGTTAGCACACTGATTTGTTTTTAGTATAACTTGATAATAAATCTTAATGTTTGGCAGGGCAAATCTTACCTCCTTGATATTTAGGAGATTCTTGAGTATTCTACAAAATTTCTTCGTATTGCAGACAGGGTGTTATTATTATTATTATTATTGTAAATGAGATTAGCACTAACTTGCTAAAAGGCATCACTCAGTTCCCACCACACTTGAAAAATTCAAGTCTAAATTCCTTACTCTGATCCACAAAGCCCTCTGTGATCTGTCTCTATACCTTCCATCTTGTACATATAATCTTTCATATGACTTTTAAGATTTGCTTGTCAAGTTCCTGCCAAAAAATTACATTTAGTTTTTGTTTGGAATTGCATTGCATTTGTAGATTTCATTTATTCTGAGATGCCATAGATTGTGAGGCACATCATTATTTTAGATGCCACTAAGAAAGAAAAATTGCTGCCCGTTGAACTGATATAATGTTTTCTTATCACTTAAACTTTTTGTTTTATACTTATTGAAAGACTTTTAGACTTATTTAGATGTATGCTTGTATACTATATTTTTCTTGTGTGTTCATAAAATAAAAATATAAGTGAAATAAATTGGTTAAGATAACTGTAAAACTTCAACATCCACGTGTTTCCACACAATAATAGCCTCTGTGCCACCAAGGACATTGGTAATGCAGCATTTATCATAAGAACAGTCCATCCATTGCTGTCTCTGAAATGTTCTTCCCAACCACAATACCAAAATATAATGCAGCTTCACCTACTGCACATATCTTCCTGTCTTAGATCCTATAAATCTCCTGACTATTCTTTGCAAGAAAATATGCAATTTCAATCATTCTTCTAATAACATAGATTTGCTTCCTTGATATCAAATTTATGCCTGCTGCTCTGTTTCTGTGTCTTTCTGCACACACAATAAATTTTCATTTTAATGCTAAATCATAGTGTTACCATTTTAAGACATTTTATGCAGCCATTAAACACATAGTCCAAAAATGCACATAACTCATTTGAAGTGACAAGAATATGAACAGCTATGAGCAAAAGTTTACCCAGGCTCAGACAATGACAGCTACATTGTAATCTATCCTGGGGGACAAGATGTAAGAAACCGTTGGTTGTAACAAAGTTTTAGAGCCACTTTAAAAAATATGTTTATAATTAATGAACTGTGTTATTTGTAGCAGAATTATCTTTTTAAAATGCTGTTATAAAAATATCATGGATGAAATGATACAATGTCTCAGATTTGCTTCAAAATAATCCTGTGGCAAAGTGGGAGAGGAAGAGTGGTGAGAACAGAGATGAAACAAGAGATTAGTTAGGTGTTGACGGTTGTTGAAGCTGAGTGAGGGTTATGTGAGGGTTCATTATGCTTTCCTATTTTTGTATATATTTGAAAATGTTTTAATTTTTTAAAAAAGGATTTAAGATAAACTAAGGTTTAAATGTATAACTTAAATAGAATATTAATGGCTGGGCACACTGGCTCATGCCTGTAATCCTAGCGCTTTGGGATGCCGAGGCCAGGAGTTTGAGACAAGCCTGGGCAACATAGCCAGACCTCGTCTCTACAAAAAATAAAAAAATTAGCTGGGCATGGTGGTGTGCACCGGCAGTCCCAGCCACTTAGGAGGCTGAGGCAGAGGAATCACCTGAGCCCAGCAGTTTGAGGTTGCAGTGAGCTATGATGA
>NW_012143634.1:1682697-1704896 GCF_000956105.1 Propithecus coquereli | reverse complement strand
GGGTGGTCAGTGCTACCAGGGACAGGGGGATCCTTATTGGCTCAGCCTGGGTCATGTGTCCATCCAAGAACCAACCAATCAGTGTTACCAGGAAGTCAGGGAGGGGTATTTTCTTTTTTCTTTTTTTTTTTTTTTTTTGAGACAGAGTCTCATTCTGTCGCCTGGGCTAGAGTGTGGTGGCATCATCATAGCTCACTGCAACCTCAAACTCCTGAGCTCAAGCAATCCTCCTGCCTCAGCTTCCTGAGTAGCTGTGACTACAGGCACATGCCACCACACCCAGCTAATTTTTCTATTTTTTGTACAGATAGGGTCACACTCTTGCTCAGGCTGGTTTCGAATTCCTGGCCTCAAGTGATCCTCCTGCCTTGACCTCCCAAAGTACTAGGATTACAGGCGTGAGCCACTGCACCCAGCCTACCTTTCTGAAGGTAAGACCGTTTCCTTACATTCCCATTTTGCTATAAGTTTTAATCCTGAATCAGTGTTGAATTTTACCACGTCTTTTCTGTCTACTTAAAATGACTATATAGTTCTAATCTATTAATGTGGTGAATTCTGTTGATAAAATTTTCTGATTTTGAACAGCCCCTTACACTCCTGCCATAAACCCTACCTAGACATATTATATTGCTTCTTTATTCAGAGTTACATTTAAGTTGTCATTATTTTACTTAGGGTTTTAAAATCCACAATTAGATGTAAAATTAGTCTATAATTTTTCTCATTCCTCATAAAATATATGAAGTAGTTCTCTCTCTGTTTCTATTCTCTGATACACTTTGCACAAATGAATCTTAAGTGCCAGTGAGAATGGCTTTTGTCAAAAAGTCTGAAAACAACAAATGCTGGCGTGGATGTGGAGAGATAGGAACACTCATACACTATTGGTGGGACTGCAAACTGGTACAACCTCTGCAAACTGCAAACCTCTATGAAAAGGAGTATGGAGATACCCCAAAGAACTAAAAGTAGAACTACCATTTGATCCAGCAATCCCACTACTGGGTATTTACACAAAGGAAAAAAAGACATTCTATAAAAAAGACACCTGAGTTCAAATGTTTATAGCAGCACAACTCACAATTGCAAAGATGTGGAAACAACCCAAATGCCCATCAGTACATGAGTGGATTAATAACATATGGTGTATGTATACAGTGGAATCTTACCCATAAAAAAAATGATGAACTAATATCTCTTGTATTAACCTGGATGGAAGTGGAGACCATTCTTCTAAGTGAAGTATCACAAGAATGGAAAAACAAACACCATATGTACTCATCATTAAATTGAAACTAATCGATCAACATTTATGAGCACATACTGAAATATTAATAACATTCATTGGAAATCAAGCAAGAGGGAGGGAGGAGGTGGGGATGGGTAAATTCACACTTAAGGGGTGCAATGCATGCTGTCTAGGAGATGGACACACTTATAACTTTGACCCAAATGGTACAAAAGCAATTTATGTAACCGAAACATTTGTACTCCTATAATATTCGGAAATAAAAAAAAAATCCAACAACAAAGATACATCTTCAACAGAGTAATGGTCAAAAGCTTTACTTTTATTTAATGATTTGAATAAAAAATAAGTCATTATTCCAATTTAAAAAAATAAATGAATCTTAGAAATTTCTTAAAACTCACCTGTAAAACTATCTTAACCTGGGACTTTGGTGATATATTTTATTACCAATTAAATTTCTGCTCATGGTTAATAGTCTGCTCACCTTTCCTGTTTCCTCTTGAATCAACTTTGTATATATATATATATATATATATATATATATATATATATATTTTTTTTATTTATTTATTTATTTTGAGACAGAGTCTCACTCTTTTGCCCAGGCTAGAGTGCCGTGGCATTAGCCTAGCTCACAGCAACCTCAAACTCCTGGGCTAAAGTGATCCTTCTGTCTCAGCCTCCCGAGTAGCTGGGACTACAGGCACGTGCCACCATGCCCGGCTAATTTTTTCTATATATTTTTAGTTGTCCGATTAATTTCTTTCTATTTTTAGTAGAGACGGGGTCTCGCTCTTGCTCAGGCTGGTCTTGAACTCCTGAGCTCAAACAATCCACCCGCCTCAGCCTCCCAGAGTGCTAGGATTACAGGCGTGAGCCACCACGCCCGGCCCAACTCTGGATATATATCTTTAATTACTCATTTTATATGCTCTTTAATTTATTGGCACAAATTTATTAACAGTGCTGTTTTATTACTTCTAAATTTCTGCAGTAATTTAGTAATAATTGCTTTTTATTCCTAATTTTCTTTCACTCATTTTTTCCCTTAATCAATCTTGCTAGACATTTATCTCTGTAAATTTGTGAAGAAAATTTTCCATAAGTATTTTGCACAAAAATGTTTTCTGTTTTTGTTCCTAGGAATTTATTTCGTTAATTTCATTATCTTTAGTGATGTTTTCTAATTTAAAAAGTAATACCTGCTCAATATTTTAATATTTCAAGGATAACTAGTATCTTGAATGTAGCAAGTGACCTATTTGCTTATTTATTAAAAATGTGATCTTACAGTACATATTATCTTACAACTCTCTGTTATGCTGTATATCTTTTTTCAAATAAAGATATTTTACTTAGAGCCAGGACATTATTAACTTCGATAATAGCAATCTAAACCTGAACAAAATTAACGAATTTGCTGTTATTTTGGCTACAGACATTAACCTCTGACCTACATACACATGACATTCAAGATATGTCTTGCACTGCATGTAAACTTTTAACTCTGCCAGTTTAACTTGCCGACATGCATGTTGAAAGACTTCTTTTGGGTTGGCTCATATAACAGCTCACATTTCACCCTTAAATATATTGGTTTTGAATTTAAACAATTTTGTTTTTAACGTAACTATTTTTTTTCCATCTTAAGAATATTTGTATTTCTCTTTTCTGCTTTGAGAGCCCCAAAATACTCTCTGTGGACATCTGTCCTTGCTCCATTAGAGTAAGGGCCCCAAGTCTTCTGTTTATGAATCTTCAGCCTCCGGCACAGTGCCTGGACCACGACAGATGATGACATTATCGATAGCTACCGTTCATTGAGCATTACTTGCTATATTCTAGGCATTGTGCCAAATGTTTTGCATGCATTATCAAAATTTGATGAAACAATAATTTCTTTTAAAAAATCAGGCTCTCTTAAAACAGAAAGTAGAATGGTGGTTGCCAGAGGCTGGGGGGGAGGGGAGAATGGGGAGCTGTGCAATGGATATAGAGAACCTTGAAAACATTATACTAAGTTCAATAAGCCAGTCACAAAAGGACAAGTACTGTATAATTCCACTTATATGAATTACCTACAGTAGTCAAATTTATAGAAACAGAAAATAGAATGGTAGTTGCCCCGGGTTGGGAAGACGGGGAATAGGGAGTTGTTTAAATGGATACAAAGTTTCAGTTTTGCAAGAAGAAAAGAGTTCTAGAGATCTGTTGCACAATAATGTGAGTATACTTACACCACTGAACTGTACACTTAAAAATGGTTAAGATGATAAATTTTATGATATGTATGTGTTTTTTTACCACAATTAAAAATAAAAATTTTTATTCATTTTTAATTTTTTACTTTTGGGACAGGGGCTTGCTCTATTGCCCAGACTGGATTGCAGTGGATTCATCATAGGTCACAGCAACCTCAAACTCCTGGGCTCAAGCTATCCTCCTGCCTCAGCATCTCAAGTAGCTGGGACTACAGGCGTGCGCCACCACGCCGAGCTAATTTTTCTTTTCCTTTTTCTTTTTGTAGAGATGGGCTCTCACTATGTTGCTCAGGCTGGTCTCGAACTCCTGGCCTCAGGCGATCCTCCTATCTGGACCTCCCAAAGTGCTGGGATTATAGGCATGAGCCACTGTACCTGGACAAAAACAAAAAAATTTAAAAAATCAGGCTCTCTCATTTTGAGGATTAAGAAACTAATTACATGCTCATTGGCTTATTGAACATTATTCAAAAAAATTTTAACAAAAGGAAACTAAAACCCAGGCTCGTTCAAGGGCAAAAAACAAACTCTGAAGCACTGATCCGAAGCATGAAAGTAGCGCATGCCAAAGAAAGTTTTCACTTACTTTAAATTTTATTTTCCTTAGAATTTAACAGAATCTGATACATATTAAAAATTTCCTCTTTGGGACCCTTTAAAGGAAAAAGTGTATCTGTTTATTTTTATTTTTAGTCTGCTGACATAAGGATTTGTCTTCCTAAAATAATTTACTCTGGACAAAGGCAAAATATGGATGTTTCAAAACCCAATATTCACTTTCAAATAAAGTGATAGGATAAAAATGAGATAATTTAAAATCTTCAAGTATCTTATACTGTGATCTTTGAAAAATAAGATCTAATAAACCAGGTGACATAGAATATATGGATTGTGCTGTGGAAATTAAAATATATTCCTCTAACAGGACCTTAATCTCTCTGAGTTTAGCCTTTCCCATTGACTGCAACAAATTCCTGCTTTTTTCTCCTTCCCTAAATGAACTTTTCTAACTCATTTCCCTCCTTCCATCCTAAGGGTCTCTGTAACTTGTCTTTTCTAAACAGTTTTAACTCTCACATTAGAGAGAAAGAGACTAATTTATGTAGTATTATAGTAGGTTGATTAATGGCTACTGAACCGTATTAAATTCTAATCCCTAGAATTTGTAAATATTAGGTAATTTGGAAAAAGAATCTTTGCAGATGTAATTAAATTAAGGATTTTGAGATGAGATAATAACCCTGGATTGGTGGGGTGGGGGGGCTTTAAATGCCATCACAAGTTTCCTTATAAGTGAGAGCCAATGGGGGATCACACAGATATGGAAGAGAAGGTGATGTGAAGACAATGTGAAGGCAAAGGCAGAAATTGGGATGATGCAGCCACAAACCCAGGCATGCTGGCAGCCACCAGAAGCTGGAAGAGACAGGGAATGGATTCTGCTCTGGGGCACTTACCAAGGGAGCATGGCCTTGCCAGGTTTCAGATTTCTGGTCTACAAAACTGCAAGAGAGTAAATCTCCTCATTGTTTAAGCCACAAAGTGTGTGGTGATTTATTACAGCAGCCTCAGGAAGCAGAATAAAGTTATTTTTATGTGTGCCCTGCTTACTCTCAGTGTTCACTGAAATTGACTACAAATAAGCAGTTGATAGGGAAAGATTGTCTATAAAATAAATTTATAAAACATCTTTATAGCCAGAGGGAAACAAATCTAGTGGGAACTCATAATCGGAACATCAAAAATCAATGCATGAGGTATCAAATGCATTTCCCATGGCCTCACAGAAGTTTCTTTAATAATGTTTGAAACTGCAAGAGTTGTGTTCAGAAGAAAGTGGCTCATACCTGTAATCCTAGCACTTTGAGAGGCCAAGGCAGGAGGATCACTTGAGATCAGGAGCTCAAATCCAGCCTGGGCAGCACAGCAAGACCCTATCTCTATAAAAAATAAATTCAAGGCTGCAGTGAGCTGTGATTGTGCCACTGCACTGTAGCCTGGGCAACAGCATTAGACTCTGTATCAAAAAATAAACAAACAAAGTAAAAACAAAAATTATGAAGGAAACACACTATGGCTTGCATTCATTGGGATCAGTCAACAAAAGCCAAGGATAAGTAGGCAGGACATTATCATAGACTTCAGTGTTCCGATGCCAAGTGCCAGCCTTGGCTGGGTCCTGAGATTGTGGGCTGCATGCCTACTCTCAGGGCCTTTGGATCTGGTCCTCAGTCCCAGAAGTGCTGAGCCCATTACTGCTGGTTCACGTGGTCTCTGGCCTCACATTATTGTTCTGGAACAGGGCCCCCATCCTTTCCTGAGTCAGGCAAGAACCATACTCCCTTCATAGATGATGACCCTAGGAGGTCAGAGATAAATAAAGCCTAAGGTTGCCAGATTTAACAAATAAACATACAGGATACCCAGTTAAATTTGAACTTCGGGGAAACAATGAAAAATTTTCAGTATAAGTATGTCCAATGCAATATTTTGGACATATTTATGTCAAAAAGAGTATTTGTTATTTGTCTGAAATTCAAATTTGACTGGCTATTCTAATAAGGAAACTAACAACACTAATGAGGGACAGCCCCTACCCTCAGAGACCTTACATTCTGGTGGGATGGTGATGGGGAGTGGGGAGATAAAATAAACGCAAAACAAGTGTGGTGTGGGCCACAGGCTGTCTTGAGAGGGGTGCCACCCAGATACTACAGGCCCACTGAGACCAGAGTTAATTCTGCCTGGGAAAAGTATTGAAAGCCTGGGGAGGCTGCAGCCTTGGAAGGATGAGGAGGACATGGGTAGGCAGAGATGGGGGTGAGGTGGTGGTGAGGCCTTTCAGGCAGTGAGGCCAACACGAACTGGTGAAGAAAGTGGGGCTGGTTTTGGGAAATTAGCAGATCGTCTTCAAGATGGCAGGTGGGGAGAGAGTGGAGAAAGGCCAACAGCCAACAAGGATGTTGACTGTGGGCTTGGATACACAATAGACTAAGGCAAGTCAAGGTACATTCATCAGACCCCACCACTTCCACCCCACCCCGACCCACCACTTTCCCACAAGACCTAAGGCTTCCGATACTGCGAAAGAGGCAAAGTGTCCAGAAACCAATGGTGTCTCAATTCTCTCAATAGAGGTGCTACATTTATGATATTAAGAAGGCATTAAGATTTCTTACACAGTCTAGGTTAGCAGTAAAATGCTCCACTTCGAAATCTATTCAGGATTGTAAAATGATTAAAGAGGAGGCATAATCCTTTTGTTAAAGAAGGAATCTCTAAAGTGAGAGTCGTACTCCATGGGGGCTGGAAGAGGAAAATGTACAAGTAGTGACCTGGAACAACAAATCATTTTCCGTTGGTGGTGAGAATCCTTGCAGAGCAAAAGGTCAGGAGGGGAAGCAGGTACTACTTGGAGTGGGGCCATGAAAGAAGTTGGAGGGGTACTGTTGACTCCGAGAGTCTCAGAAAAGGATTTCCCAGAACAGCGGTCTACAGCCTCTTTGGCACCAGGGACCAGTTTCATGGGAGACAATTTTTCTAAGAACCAGGTGGGGTTGGGTGGGGGGATGGTTTCAGGACAATTCAGGCACATTACATTTATTATGCACTTTATTTCTATTATTATTACATTGTAATATATAATGAAATAATTATACAACTCACCATAATGCAGAATCTAATGCCGCCTCTGATCTGACAGGAGGCAGAACTCAGGCGGTGATGCGAGTGATGGGGAGCAGCTGTAAATACAGATAAATCTTCAGTTGCTCATCCCCCTGCTCACCTCCTGCTGTGCGGTGCAGTTCCTAACAGGCCATGGACCAGTACCAGTCCTTGGCCTGGGGCTTAGGGACCGCAGACCTAGGGGGTCACCACTTCTCCTCAGGATTGACAGGGGGAAAAGAATCAGGGATCTCACACCTTAGTCCCTACCTCATGTGGAAATTTCCCCTTGGAGAGCAAGAACTGTACACGAGCTCTATGTGTGGGGATTTGGAGGTGTGTGGGGGTGGAGGAGGGAGCTGCCTAAATGCTGCCATCTTCAAACAAGGAGCACTGAGCCCCTCTTCTGAGGCCCCACACTTTTGAAGTAACAATGAGGACCAGCTTGCAGAAGACTGAGCGTATGCATTAGACTGACAATATGATCCAAGGTGATAAAAAAAACTATTCCTTATTACCTAAATTCCTCGAATCACAAAAAGTACATATAATTGCAGATGAGTTAGTAAACTGTAACTGTTTCCTCAGAATGGAGGATTGTGTAATGGGGCTTTCTTCATCAAAAAAGCAGAGGGTTTTAAAGGGGATAACAACAATTTTTGAGTGCCAGGCTAAGGGTGTTTATGTTCATTCGCCTTTAAGGAAAAATACCAAACATCTCTGAATATCATCCCGAAGTTCCATGCTTACAATTTATGGTAACATTTATGGTAACAATTCCTGAACAGCATACATCATTGTCAGATTATGTCTTCTCACTCCTGCACCATCATTTTCTGGGTGCCCATCCAGCCTGATGCATATAAATCTTCATTTCCCATTGGGATGTACCCAGAAACATTCAGCACTAATGTATCATTTGTTCATGTCTTCTGCTAAAATTTATTTAAGACGAGTAGGTGTCTTGTTTGTGCTGTCATTAGGGAGGCCATATGCTAGCACAGCCATATGTGGGAGTGTTTTTATTCTTTTAAGAGTTCAAAAAAGGGCATCTCCCTTAATTGCATGTCCAAGTACAATATAAAAGCGGAAAAATAATCCAAGTTCTAGCCATGCCAATTATCTATTTATTTTATTCCATTTATTTCCAACATTAAGTTTAACGTCTAAAAGCAAAGCAAAACAAAGCAGGAGCCAATTTTATTATACAGCTAGACACTGTATAATCTTGGTGCCCAAGAAAACCATACCTGCATATTCTGAATCTAATAGCAATTCTCTAAGTCTAATCAAACTATACACTAATATGGCAGTCAGACTCCCCAATAAATATTTCTTTTCTATGCAGTGGAAAAAAAAAGAATTAAGCCTTAACATTGAAAAGTGTTTACTGTCCTTGAAATTGATAACTGGTTTTATCTTTGACACTACTTATACATTTTGTAAATATAGAATAATTTCCCCAAAGTAAAGGCTCCATTTAAATACAAAATAATAAAAATTATTTTTCTTATAATGCATAAGAAGTTATTTTTTAGAAAATAGAAGCCCATTTCTTTGAGGATTTTTCAAACTAGATTTCTCTGATTCTTTTTGTAATTCTTCTCTTTCAAAACATTTATTCTTTACCCTTTAAAAAGAATTTATGCATCTGCTATTTTGAAAACATTTCAAGGTCTTCTTGGGAATACACACATTATGCTCTCGAATCTTGAAATAGCTGGAGTTCTGTAATATATACCCAAATTACTTAAATTCTTAAGATGATGAACTCTCTAATTTCTTTGATTTTTATATGTTTTCAGTTCTTAGGGTCCTGGGTTTCTAAGTATTATATTCTAATCTATGACTTTCCTCCCCCTGGTGTATGTTTTGTGATTGTGATGTTACAGAGTTAAGAGTCACTGCTGAGAAATATCTTCCATATTAAGTCCTTGTCTTAAACCTTTGAAATACTCAAGCTAAGGTTCTTCTGGCTTCATTAAAAGCCCAGAAGGTCTTGGGGTGGAGGCAGAGATTGGTACAAAAGGGAGTCTTACATACATTCATGCAGTTTTTCAGTCATTCATGTGCTGGAAAAGGTTAAAACTTCTAAAGCTCCAAACACGATGCCAGCTTGTTGATCTAACTTGGAGGAATTAAATGTCTCCAGAGGAGTTTGTTCAAGAATATGCAGATCTATATCTCTGGGAAAGCTATTGCTGATTAGTATCCCTTGTGTGGCTGTACAAGGGTTTATTCAATGAGTTCCCTATTGACATGTGGATTGATCCCAAACTTTTGTTTGTACAAATAATGCTCAATAAATAACCTTGTGCATATGTTACTTCAAATCTGTTCAGATGTGATTCACATTTAATTTGTAGAAGTGAGATTTCTCGGCCAAACTGTAAATGAATTTGCATTTTTGCTACTTATTCCCTCCGCCCCCACTGTTTTAACACCTTAAGCCTCACATAAAACTCTCCGGTATAATTTCAGTGTTGGTGTTCTTACCCCCACCACAGTGGTACTAGAGCACTGTGGTTATTAAGGAGGATGACACTGGACTCATCTCTAGGAAGCACAGGCAGGCATGACCACTCATGTGTCATAGACAACACTCGTCTGCCCTTATTTTTGGTTGCCCCCTTCAGCATGTCTCTCTTCAGGGCCTTTGTGAGGTCCCAAGATTTGCTCCCCAGGGAAGCCCAGCAATGCCCCATCCATCCCTGCCCTCCCTTTGGTGTCTTAGAATGATCTCATGTCTTCAAAAAGCATCTTTCACATTCCCCCTGAGGTCTTCTCTGAAGATTTATAAATAACTCATTACCAAGTTTTAATGACATCATGAATTACTGACCGGGGATTTCAGTTAAACACTGCCTTCCCCAAAGGACCCACTCTAATGGTGGAAATTTCCATACACAAGGCAGGCCTAGTGATAAGTCACTGCTCTGTAGGGAGCCTTTGTTCATGCTCCATCCCCACCCCACCCCACCCCAAAGTCAAGGTGCTGTGTGCTCCCCTCCCAGTCTCCTCTAAGCACAGGCCTTCACAAGGGATGCATCCCTTGTTTCTTTACTCTTTGCTCATATTGAGAAAATTCCTGGATTGTCAAGTCTGATAGTAGAAATACGGCCCAGTGCCTGGTGAAAGAGTGGTCCTCAGGCTCTTTCAGGAAACTATCGTTCAGTGAGTTGACCTTATTAAGAGTTTAGATTTGATGACTTGTTAATCAGCATATATCTCTGGGGCAATTCTTCCACCCAAGAGAGATGGAGCCAATGGATAAATTCATCTCCCTTTCTTTGCTTTCCCCACCCCCTGCCACCAACTTTCTCCCGCCTCCACCAGTCAGGGAAGCCCTGAGACAGAGGTGACATGGCTTCTCTGGGGCACACTCCCACAGATTGAGCAATCAAATCACACTTAGAGGTGTCCAGTTTGATAATACATCACTGTATTAGTTCTCTGTCCTGCTCTGCTTCACTCCTCCACTGGGGGAAACAGCATACATGCCCTCTGCCTTGGGCTCTGCTTTCTGAGGAAATCAATCTAAGACATAAGAGAAAAAAAGAGTAGCAGGAGCTATAGTGTAGCTAAAATCTCTGATTCTAATTGAGAAGAGCTGATAGAAAGAAAGAAGGAGTCAGACATTGGTGAACAATGATTCCAGGGTAGAATACAGCTCAGCACAGACTCAGGGAAGGATATAGTTCAGGAAGGCTCCTTAGGCTGGGAAGCATTGATAATCCTTGCGTGTGTTAAAAATACAAAAAAAATTTTTTTTGCATGATAAAAAGCCATAGATGTAGTCAAAAGAAATATAACAAACAGAAAAAATTTGCAAGTTATAATTATATTGCAAAAGTTCTTAGCAATTGAGAAGAAAAAAACAAATGGAAAAATAGGTAAAAGACATGCTCAGAGGGTTCATAGAAAAAAGCAATGAATCTTGAACATGAAAAAAATGCTCAATTTCTCTCATAATAAGGGGAATGAAAATTATAACTACACTGAAATACTGTTTCTTGTTTATCAGACTGGCAAAAAATTCAAGTTTGAAAATGCACTCTGTCAGTGAGCCCGTGGGGAAGTAAGCACTCTTATTCATTGCTGGTTGGAGTGCAAAATGTTACAGCCCCTATGGAGGGGAATTTGGCAATGTCTAGCAAAAATGAAAATGCACTTACAATTTGACCCAGCAATTCTACTTCTAAAAATCAAATGTAAATTATACCCGAATAGATTTGAAATAATATGCACAAAGTTATTTACTGAGCATATTTGTACAAACAAAAGTTTGGGAGAAATCCATGTGTCCATCAATAAGAACTGATTGAATAAACCATTGTATAGCCAGCCACCCAAGGGATGCTATTCAGTCATTAAAAAAAAAAAGAATAAGGAAGATCTCTGTATTAGTTTGTTATGGCTGCTGTAACAAATTACTATAAACTTGGTGGCTTAAAACAACAGAAATTTATTCTCTCACAGTTCTGGAGGCCAGAAATCCAAAATTAACACACCAGCAGGGTTGGTTCCTTCTCAAGGCTCTGAAAGAGAATCCGTTCCATGCTTCTCTCCTGGCTTCTGATGGCTGCCCACAATCCTTGGCATTCTTTGGCTTGTAACTTCATCACTCTAATCTCTATCTCCATCTTCACACAGCCTTCCCCGCTGTGTCTCAAATCTCCCTCTCTTTTTCCTTATAAGGACACCTGTAATTGGATTTAGAGCTCACCTTAATCCAGGATGGTCTCATCTTGAGATTCTTACCTTAATTGCATCTGCAAATACCCTTATTTCAAATAAGGTCACATTCTGAGGTTCTGGGTGAACATATATTTTGGGGGGAAACAATTCAACCCACTATAGTATCCATATAATGATATGGATTAATTTCCAAAATATATCATTAAGTTTAAAAAGCAAGGTACAGAATACTGTTTATAGTATGTTATATTTTGTGAGAAAGGAGGAGAAGTAAAAATACACACACATACACATATATGTATGTATTTACACACGCATACATTTTCAAACAGTAGCACTAGAATAATAAACCAGAAACTAATCAAAATGGTTAACTCTGAGGGTGGGGAGGGAGGTGAGAAGAAAGGAATAGAAGAGAGACTTTGGAGTATACCTTTTTATATAGTTTTAACTTTTAAAACATGTAAATGTTCTACACATTTAAAATTAACTTAAATATTTTAAAAACCCTTAAAATTTAAAACAAACTTGAACGAATGAACCTAATTCTGTATCAGGTAATATTACTACACAGAGGAAATAATTACTTAATGACATTATAATACTGAAATCTGTATATCCTTATTGGTACGTATTCTAAGACAAAAAGAACTGCAAACAAATATTTATTTCATAGTTTGTTGGTAGTAATATCTGTGTTATTGTTTTAAAACCATTTTATGTATGTTGTAAAGTGGAGCAAATAATTATGTTAATATTATTAGGAATCAAGATTTTCAGTGTAAAAAATATATAAGTAAAAATGCTATAATTTTACATTTTAATTAGAAATATCAATAAAAGAAAAGCAGAAAATCAATGAAACCAAGAGCTGGTTTTTTGAAAAAATCAATAAAATTCAATTTTTCTATTTCATCTATGTTAACAGATATGTTGCCATAAAGCTGTTGATAATATCTCCTTCCTAGCCTTTTAATGTCCGTAGGATCTGTAGTGATAAACCCTCCTTAATTCCTGGTACTGGTATTTTATATCTCTCTTTCTCTCTCTCTTTCTCTTTTTTTTCGATAGCCTGACGCATTTTTTTGTACCAGAAGCAAGGAAATACTCAAAAATTAACGGAGGTTTGTTGAAAGGATACAAGAACTAGATTGCAGAGGCTCCTGCTTATTAAATTTGTGACAATTTGAGCATTAAAAAATAATGAATATAATTGAACAAAACACATGAAACAAGAAAAAATACACTAAAAAAAGCCCCAAACAAAAGCAAACCTTATTTCTCAACATTAGAGGCAGTTATTATACATACTCCTAACTCTGAAAATTGATTATTAAATGGGAAGATCTAAGCACCTTTTTTGGCCTTTTCAGTAGGAATTGTATTTCAGGGGCAATAAAATAATCCCAGCTGTAAAGGAAACTCTTCTTTTCCGAAGACTGCCTGATAATAAATGGAGAAGACATGATAAAAATGACAGTCCCCATTTGTTACCCTCAGCAAAATAATTGATTCAGACCATCAATGGATGCTAAACCCATTACACAAAAACATTACATCTCCCTTGCATCGGGGAAAACTGGATATTCCCATGGCACCAAGTATTACTCCATATGTAACTCCCTAGTTGAAAAGCAAAAACTGTTAACTTTATAATGGAGAGATCTAGAGCGTGGGGAAAAATTGTGAAAGACTTTGAAATGGATCAAAGATTCCATTCTTCAATGGAAAATTAGGTGTCCAGGCTATCTGATTCCAGTTGGGTCTCCGAGCCTTTCTTTGTCTTTGAGCTACTTTACAATGCTTGAAGTTGTAGAATATTGAGGATAATGCAAAAGATTCATGTCCATAGAAGTGGAAATTGTCTGGTAGAGATGCAGTTGATTATTGCACTGTGGATATTGACCAATTAAGCAAATGTATTTTAGCATTCATTCAGCCTGTACATGTATCTGCTCTTTGGATTTTCCTTTGAACCAGCTATAACATCTTATTGGTTCCCTCATTAATTAATGAATTAAATAACATCTTTGACACATGTTCATTTTATATTTTTTTGAGAGTCCTGAGTTTACCCTTTTCAAAAATTGTCCTTTAACAAGCAGAAATGACCTAATTCAGTGAACAATGTTAGCATCACTAATAATAGACACATTAAAAATGCATCTCCTGATGTAATGTATTTCTGAATCACACAACATCACCTATATAGTATTCTTAAAGAATGTTTAACCTTAATCTAATCAAGATTTTAGATCTAACTTCCATTTTACAAATTACTTGTAGGAAGAGAAACAATTTAAATGATACAAGGAAATAATCATACAAAGTCAGAATGTGAGACATTCTACAAAATATTTGATCATTCTCTTCCAAAAGTCAATGTCATGTAATAAGAAAAAAGGTCTAAATTTAAAAAGACTAAAGAGATACAATTACAAAAAGCAGTCAGTAATCCTCGACTGGGTTCTGACTCAAAAAAAAAACAAAACAGCTATGAAAGGCAATTTTCAAGTAATTGGGGACATTTGTAAAGGAAATGGATATTAGATGACAGTAAGGAATTATTGCTCATTTTCTTAGGTTTACAGTATTATTGTGGATGCATAGGAAAAAATTACTTATTTAGAGATTGCTGTGGTCTGAATGTTTATGTCACCCCAAAATTGAAACATTGAAATCCTAAGCCCCAAGGTGACAGTATGAGGAGGCGGGGCTTTGGGGAGGTTATTAGGTCATGAAGTCTGCACACCGTAAGGAATTAGTGCCTTTATAAATGAGGCTCCAGAGAGCTCCCTTACCCTTTCTGCCATGTGAGGACACAGCAAAAAGATGGCCTTCTATGAACTAGAAAGCAGGCCCTCACCAAATCTGCTGGTGCCTTGATCTTGAACTTCTCGGTCTTCAGAACTGTAAGAAATAAGTTTCTGTTGTTTATAAGCCACCCAATCTATAGTGTTCTGTTATAGCAGCCCAAATGGACTAAGAGATTAATGCTGAAGTTTTTAGGAGTGAAGTGCATGACATTTGTACTTTAAAATAGTGCTGAAATGAAGCAAAATATGGCAAACAGTTAATGATTGTTCAAACTAGTTGGTAAGTATAAGGATCTTCAATTTCCTATTCTTTCTACTTTGCTCTATTTTTGAAGTACATCATAATGAAAAATGAGAATAAAAGAAATCCTATGCGTGGAAGCTCCATGGACATCTCATTGAAAACAACTTTGACTTAGGAAGGTAGCTTCACTCACATTTGTTTCTTTTTGTTATCTACCCTTCATAATATCCCAATTTTATGATGGAACTTTAAGAAAATTAATGGTAATTAACTCATAATGATATAATTATCTGTATTCAATTTCACTAATAACTTTTAAGTAGTAATACCTTCATCTAGCGGGAACCTAGTGACAGGAGTGGTAATGGTGAGTGGTCTATTAATTCATGAGTACCAACTAATTACAAACAAATTTTATTAAATTAGATAAAACGTGTGTGTATAAAAAGGTTCAAGTGGGCTTCTCCCCAGAGTTGAATAAGTCACATATGCCCCAGGAGCCTGAGTGTTTGGACTCTTGGGATGTAATTCAACCCCTTAATTTTTTTTTTTTTTTTTTGAGACAGAGTCTCACTGTGTTGCCTGGGCTAGAGTGCCATGGCGTCATCCTAGCTCACAGCAACCTCAAACTCCCGGACTCAAGCAATCCTTCTGCCTCAGCCTCCTGAGTAGCTGGGACTACAGGCATGCGCCACCATGCCCGGCTAATTTTTTCTATATATTTTTAGTTGTCCGATTAATTTCTTTCTATTTTTAGTAGAGACGGGGTCTCGCTCTTGCTCAGGCTGGTCTTGAACTCCTGAGCTCAAACAATCCGCCCGCCTCGGCCTCCCAGAGTGCTAGGATTGCAGGCGTGAGCCACCGCGCCCGGCCTCAACCCCTTAATTTTAATAGAGAGAAATATAGGCACAGGGAAATCAAGTCTTACAGCTACTGGCAGAGTTGAGATCAGAAACCGGGTATACTTACCCAATAGCCCTCCACAGATGGGCCCACCCAGGGAACACTCAGACATGTGTTATAAATGGGAATGCTTCGGGTTGTCACAATGACTGGGGGTTGCTAGTGGCATTTAGTACCTAGAGGCTACGGATGCTAAAAGTGCTGTGATTCCAGAGGGTATCTCACACAATAAATAACTGTCTTATCTCAAATGCCACTAGCTCAACTCCCTCTACCACATACACACACTGAGAAACAGCTACCCCAATACAACTTAATGCCAATTTGGCTGATTAAAGGCTCAATGTGATACCAAAGAAAATTTGACACCGGCAAGAAAAAAAGACCATTTATTCTTTGCCATTGATACTTTCAGAAATCAAATTTTATTCCTACTGATAGTTGTTTCATGTTTATATTAAACTTTACCTGGATTTTCTAGTCAAACATCAAATGGAAAAATTGTGACGTCCTGCAGTATGCTGAAGAAATCTTGAGATTAAAAATATTTCACATGAAACCTATGTTGGCATAAGCTGTGAACCAAAATTAGAATGAACTGAACTAATTTACTAAGGAGCAAAAGCTGTTCCCTCCAATAAACAAACAAAAACAAACAAAATTTTAACAAACCAACATAGTGAACTCATTTGACTTGAAAGTGAAACTCCTTTTGTTTTCCAAACTTGGCAAACCGGAAGGGAAAAAAGAACCACGATATACTCAAAACAAACCAATATTTGATCTATTTAAGACCATCTCAATGAACAATAATATATGTCAAAGAGCTGTGGTTAACTGAAATCCATGACTCTCCTGTACATTGCAGACCTTCTGTACTCTTAAGAATAATATAGCTGTGGAATTTTGCTCTCATCTTACCAACCAGTGTTCAGAAGATATACTTTATTTTAGAGGAAAATATATGAAAACGGAGAACACATAAAATGTTGCAGAATACCCTTTGTGGTCCTGAAATGCTGCGAAATGTCTATTAATTTAACTCTCGGCTGAGTACTTGCTATGTGCCAGACTCTGTCTAACACTGTGGTAGGTACTAGAAATAAAGTGTCTTGATTTAGGTAAGACATTTGATAGAATCTCATGATATCATGGACAAAATGTAGAAATTTATGGATGGCATTCAAGAAGGATTGAGTGAATTTGTAATCAATTAGATAATGATACGAAAAAGGTTTGGATGTAATGGGTCAACATCAACTGGGGTGGAAATTTCTAGGGTCATATCCATCCTTGGTCACTTCTCTTCAGCACTTTTACTAGCAATTTGAGTGAAGATACAAAGACATTTTAAAATCCAGTATTAGGAAGAGTAAAACTCAGAAGGACTATATCCCCATTGTGAGACTATAGGCTGGAATGGGCTGGAATGATGTGCTCAATAAGCAAGATGAAATTTAAAAGGAATAAATTCAATATATATTCCCATATTTAGTTTAAATAATTCAATTATGCAAATTCAGAATGGGAGAAGATGATGCGGTGTGTGTGGGTATAAAAAAATTAGGAATTTTATTTCCATAGAAGATCAACTTGAACAGTTTGATGTGGCCCCTAAAACCCAACTCGAACTTGAGCCCTGTTAAAAGAAGCAAAATATCAATATCACTGATTAGCAACCCTTTTTATCTGCACACAAAAATAGCTAAGACGATTAGGAACAGTGACTAACTAGGGCCATATATTTATTTTAAAAGTATATCATAAGGAAATGGGGAAAATGGAGGCAGGCCCATGGGCAAATGGAGTTTTATTTTATTTTATTTTTTGAGACAGGCTCTCACTCTGTCACCCAGGCTGGAGTACAGTGACACAATCAAAGCTCTCTGCAGCCTCGAACTCCTGGGCTCAATTGATCCTCCCACCTCCCACCTCAGTCTCCAGAGTAGCTGGGACTACCGGTGCCTGCCACCATGTCCGGCTAATTTTTTTTTTAGAGACAGGGTCTCACTATGTTGCCCAGGCCAGTCTCAAGCTCCTGGCCTCAAGCAATCCTCCCACCTTGGCCTCCCACAGTGCTAGGATTAGAGGAGTGAGCCACCGCACCCAGCTGGTAAGTGAAGCTTTAAAGAATTGCTTGGATGACTGATTCTTGAACTCTCCCTCACTCTTCTCTAGATCCAGGTGAGCAAATGTCCCTTGACACTTTAGTTCTGGTCACTACATTTTAAGAAGAATATTGACAACTGCAGTAAACTCTGGGGAGGGAAATTAGGGTAGTTGAGACACTTGGAAATTCATAAAATGAGAATTAGAGGAAAATGTTTAGCTTTAAAAAGGAAAAAAAAAAAAGACTTGAGAAGATTCACAAAACAGCATATCATGGTGGCTCACAGCCCAAGCTCTGGGCTCAAGGAAATCTGGCTCAAATCCAGCTCTACCAGCTCATGACTATGAGTTGTGGCCAGATAAAAATAGGAAAAGATGCAGGATTAAACAGAATATTTAAGGAATCGACAGCTCAGTTAGGGGTTAAGAGAGTTTAGTTGTCATATGAGTGAGGCTACAGATTTTCAGTTATCCAAATTAGGTGGCTAAAACTTTGTAAGGGAGAGATATGGCCTTGGGGTGTCCCATGAACAAAGTGGCTATAAAAGAAGGGGCTCCCTGTGTACTGTGTGACTAAGATAGAACCACTCAGGAAGCATGAAGCTCTTAAATCCTATGTCTTGGTCTTGAATCTCTAACTAATAAAAAACACACCCCGAGGGCAAAAGCCACTTTCTGACTTCAGTTCGATCCACTTGATGTGGTAAATCTGCTACCTTTATTTGAGTAAGTGATTTTTCAACCCTGGGGAGAATTTAGAATGGTATAATGAAGTAAATAACCATAGTAGCAATACTTTTGTATAAATTAAAAATAATTTCTTTGTAATGATTAAGAGAATCTAACATTTTAGGAAATCTGTCAGATTAGCCTCGAGCAATTGGTTTTGACTTATAATTTCAGATAGAAAAGTATAAGAGAATTTCACATGTGTATTAACGGTATTGAAATGTTTACAAGAACTCAAGATTCAACAAACTTATAGGCTTTAATTTTTTATCTTCACCAGAGTCATTTAACTAACTGGTAGAATTTTGTTTGTTAGGATTATACTTATGTCTTGTCAGGTATTTGAAGGGCTTGAAAAGTTCAAATATATTAAATTTACGAGTGTAATTTAAAAAGGGGAATTAAATAAGTCTATAAATGGGATTAATTGTTTAAAGTGAATTTAATCTGTTTGAATTGTGTTGACTATTAATCAAAGAAGAAATGAAAGTAATTGCTCCTTTTTTATACAGCAATTACAAGATTTATAAATAGCATAACATAATATTCATAAATTATATTTAATACTTTATAGAAAATTAAATATGTAAGTTTAGAAATTGCATATTAATATAAAACCCAACTAACTACAGTCCAGGAGACCCCTAGGACATTAACAAACTTAGATTGACATGCTTCTTTTTTTTTTTGTAGAGATGGGGTCTTGCTCTATTGCCCATGCTAGAATACAGTGGTGCAGTCATAGCTCGCTGCAACCTTGAACTCCCACGCTCAAGCGATACACCTGCCTCAGCCTCCTGAGTAGCTGGAATTACAGGCATGAGCCACCACTCCCAGCCCAACATGCCTCTTGGTATCTCACCTTGGGATGAGCTTCAGTTACCTCATCTGGAAAATTCCCAGTTTCTGTGAAGAAGATTAAATGAGATAATATATCTAAATTACTTAACTAAGTATCTATCACAAAGTTTCACTTGACAGATCAGTCTATATATAAATGTCTTCAAAGATATAGATTTCAATATGCAGATTCACTGTCACGTGGAAGAGGAATCTAAAGCATCCTGTAATGACCTGGAAAATGAAGCTGGAAGCTGTATGACAATGAATAATATAACAATACACAGATTCTGGGTACTTAACTATGTTCCAGGCACTGTAGTGGTTGACATACATTATTTTGTTTATTCCTCACAATAGACTGGTATCATCAGAGTTGGATCAGAGAAGCAGAACCACTGTGAGTAATATAAGGTTTATTCTAGGGATTAGACCTGATGAAATAGTGGGAGCTATAATGTTTATGTATAGCTCTTGTTTCTGTGTCTGGTGTTTGGGCTGAAGTCAGCCTCTCCAGCTGGAAAGGGAAGATGGGCGTGAAGTGGGAGAGAACAAGAAGGAGCTGAAACCCACATCTGCCTCTCATCAGTCTCATATTGGTCACGTTGGTATCATACTGGAACCTTAGTCAATCTCTCATCTCTAAGCCTCCAACTTCGAAGATGCTGGTGACCTGCAGAAGAGCTGGTACACTTGGCCATGCAACTTCACAGCCCAGGATTCAGAGATGCTGAAGGAGAAGAGCCGGCTGGGGCTGGAGGAGCTGCAGGACCAGGTGCTGCCCCCCAGGAATAATGCAAACGAGAAGGTCTGTGCTGATGTAGGGGAACTGCAACAGCACGGGCCCTACACCCTCCTTCCTGCCTTCCTTCTGCCCTCCAGTTTCTCCTGTAGCCAACCCTAACCCAGGACCAATCAAGGAAGAGAATTCTGAGAGTCTTAGTCCCACTTAGCTAAGTTGATACAATGCAAAGCTACCACTGTACTGTTATCCCCATTTTACAGAGAAACAAATCAGCTTAGAAAGTTAAATAACTTGCACAAGGGCACACAGATGGTAAGTGGGAGAGCAGGAACATGAACAAAGGCAAAGGCAGCCTGGCTTAGAACCAAGATCTTTTTTTTTTTTTTTTGATTTTTGAGACAGAGGGAGTCTTTCTCTGTTGCTCAGGGTAGAGTGCAGTAGCGTCTTCATAGCTCACTGCAACCTCTAACTCCTGGGCTCAAGCGATCCTCTTGCCTCAGCCTCCTGAGTAGCTGGGACTACAGGCATACACCACCATGCCTGGATAATTTTTCTATTTTTTTGTAGAGATGAGGGTCTCACTCTTACTCAGGCTGGTGTCGAACTCCTGACCTCAAGCAATCTTCCTGCCTCAGTCTCCCAAAGTGCTAGGTTTACAGGCGTGAGCTACTACGCCTAGCCAGAATTGCGATCTTAACCACTGCCCTCTACTGCCTCTACCCTAATGTGTGAAAATAAGAGTAAAGTGGGTTTCAGCTCAATGGAAAAATGACCTGTTCAGCAGTAGAAGCTTGCCCACAGTGGAACAAACTGCCTTGCAAAACAGAGGGTTCCCTGTCCTAATGATGTTCAAACACAGGCTGGTGGCCATCTGTCAGAGATGGCCACACACAAGAGTACGCACTGGGAGGGAGAATGAACTAGGTGGCTACTAACGGCACTTTCAACTCCCAGATGCTGTTTCTAGAGTATACAGTTCAGGGCAAGGGTTGGAATTCAGGACGCATAAGGAGCATAACTGAAGGAATGGAGAAAAAGACAGAAGCACACAGGGTGGGCTGGAAAGAGGCTTAGCCAAGCTGTGCACAATAGTGCCAAAATCCACTGTAAGAAAAATTAAAATTATGGTCAACCCAAGAACTGTTTCACACACGGGAAGCCACATAATCAACTTTTTTGTCATGTTTTTTTTTTTCCATTAATTGATTTGATCTCACTGAATTGACAGGCCACTTTATTTTGTTTGTTTCTTTGGTTAGTTGGATTTCTTTTTTGTTGTTGTTTTTAGAGACAGGGTCTCGTTTGTTGCCCAGGCTGATCTCGAACTCCTGGCCTCAAGTGATCCTCCCATAACTGGCCATGTTTGCTGTATAGTCATGATCTTTAAAACATCTGGGGAAAGACTGCAAATTCAGGCACACTGTACATCAACTCTTTTTTTTTTTTTTACTCAAACTATACAAAAGCATACACCAACTCTTTAAAATGAAAGTCTAATCAATTGATGGCATGACAAAAAGTTTGAAGTAAGTATCCAAATATTTCAAAGAACTGCTTAGAAAAGAATTTTCACATTTGAATCTCTGCCAACATAAACACATAATAATGAACATTATGTCTTGGTTACAGTTTAAAAAATTAAAGAAAAAAGACAGTGACTACTCCAATGTTTCTGTAGCAGATGCATCCTAATGACATCTTTCCAAAGGAGATATTTACAATAATTTTCTTTATCTCCCCTCAAATGCTACACAAGCTGGTTAACCAACTATACAAATGGGAGGTCATGGAAAGTCGACACAAAGGTATTAGACGAAATTGTCTTCTCGCCAAGAAAATTACAGATCTGATAAAGGGCTGATAACAAGAATCTATCTAGAACTCAAAAAAATCAACAAGAAAAAATCAAACAACCCCATCAACAAATGGGCAA
>NW_012143634.1:1673233-1681707 GCF_000956105.1 Propithecus coquereli | reverse complement strand
ATTGTTCTCCAGCTTCCAGTGAGGTTTAGCCGATGAGTAGCCCCAGAAGAAGATCAGAGGAAATAATGAGAGTCAAGTTACAGTATTATAATAATTCTCCTGGCATTCTTGTCTTAGGGTAACCTTGGGTGACAGAAGATCATGTTGTTCTCAAGGTGTCTCTCTCTATAGCTCTCTCTCTTTCACATCCCATTAGGCATAGAAGTGGTAAAGACTCTCCACTGTTAAGAGCCTCAGAAGACGACACTCTCCCTTGTGGCCTCCCTACTCCCTGCCCCACACCTTTGTGAGCAGTCAGTTTATTAAACCCTCCTCAAGTTACCTTTGTTTCCTGCTGGGACCCCGACTGATACACACGGAATCATTAAACTATTAGTAATTGTCAAATCTCAACATCAGTGCTATGTCTACCATTTTTAAAAGATTAGAGTCTCCCGTTTCTACTTCTGAAAATTAGAATTATGAGGGAGATGGTTACACCTAGAGTTTAGCGTTGTTAATATTTCAGATTCTGGAGTCAGAATGCCTGGGTTGAATCTCAGCTCTGATGTGTACTAGTTGTGTAAGTTTGGGCAAATCATCTAACCCAGTGATTCTCAACTTGGAGGCAGTTTTGCCCCTCAGGGAACATCTGGCAATGTCTGGAGATGTTTTGAGGGGAGGGGGGTTGTTTCTGGCATTTAGTCATGGGTGGAGGCCAGGGATATTGCTCAACATTCTACAATGCACAGGACAGCCCCCCATCACAAAGAATCATATGGCCCAAAATGTTAATAGTGTCTATAGGTTGAGAAACCCTGATGTGATCCTTCTATACCTTAGTTTCCTAATCTATAAAATGGAGTTAACATTAGCACATACCTCATAGAGTCATCTGAGGATTCAGTGAACTAATACATGTAAAGCACTTAGAACGATGCCTGGGATATAATATGTACTCAAATGTAAGCTGGCATCATCATCATCCTCATCATCACGAGGTTCTCTAGAGCTCATAGCACAAAGATGACTTGCTTAAAGGCAGGCAGTTAGAAATTCACTATGAAAGACAATTCCATTAAAGCACTATGAAAGCAAAGATCTTATCTGATTTTTTCCACTGTATCCCCAGCACCTTAGTGTCTAGAATATATTTTATTTGTTGAATATATCCAGTCACAAAAATAAGGTAATGAATATAATGCACCTACTAGAGTTCCTAACACACAGTAGGTGCTCAATGGTAGTGATGACTGTGGCGGTTATAGTAGATTTTATGACAGTATGTCTTTTGAGCCTGAAAACAAGAACCACTGGGTACCTTCTTTCACTTTCTTGCTCAAATCTTTTTAATTTTTTTCAACCACTGTTCAACAACTCAAGACCAAGGAGAAACTCACAGATAAGTTACTTACATGATTTCTAAAATTGCAGAATACATAATTGTTTTGCATATATTTTAAAAAAGTATTAACTTACAATTATCTTAAGTAGCATTTTTTAAAATTTTTTATTTTTACCTTCCTTCAGTCCAACACAAGGATTGGAGTTGGATTAAAATTTTAAAAAATTAAGCAAAATGATCAGGGGGAAGGGAAAATGAGGTTAGAAAAATATAGATGAAGCAAGGAGTTAGGTTACAACCTCCCAAGATATCTTGTAAGAATCTTTCCACTTGCTAGAGGGCCACAAATTTAGCAGGTAAAGAGTAAAACACGATCCATCATATACTTCACAGGGTCGTACAGTGAAAAAACTGCAAGAAAAGAACAATTATTCTTAGTAATGAAACATGAGAGAAAGTTCTCCCTATACAGAGGACGCTGAAATGAAATTAATCTTTTCAATGGCATCTTTATAGGGAAGTCAATAGTTTATGGGGCTATCCTTTACGATATTGTGCTGTGTAGACCTAAGGTATTAATATAGTGCTAAAGCACAGTCCAATAAAAGCAACTCTACAAAGGGCTAAAATGATACAATTCAAATATAAATCTTTCCAGTAGTATCCCCTAGTCCTGGGTTAACAGGGCACTGTAAGGAATGGCCAGATAGGATGTCTTTCCTTAAGCGGTATTGTTCACATACAAGCTCAGGTAGGGCTGTACGTGGGTGGGATGATCTGAGTGGCAGACAAGTGCAGACATATGGTCTTCAGTGGTCAGCTCATCAGAAGATAGAGGTGACAGCAGCTTGTGAAAATTGAGGTGCTTCATGACGTCAAAAAAATGTTTCACATTTACAAAGCATTTTCTTGTGCTGGGTATTAGTCCAAGGGTTTTAGAAATATAAGCTTTTTTTTTTTTCTTTGAGAAAGGGTCTCACTCTGTCACCCAGGCTAGAATGCAGTGGCATCATAGCTCACTGCAACCTCAAACTCCTAGGTTCAAGCGATCCTCCCACCTCAGCCTCCCAAGTAGCTGGGACTACAGGTGCGCGCCACCGCGCCTGGCTAGTTTTTCTATTTTTAGTAGAGATGGGGTCTCACTCTTGCTCAGCCTGGTCTCGAACTCCTGAGCTGAAGCGATCCTCCCGCCTCGGCCTCCCAGAGTGCTAAGATTACAGGTGTGAGCCACTGTGCCCGGCCAGAAATATTTAATATCAGCTGTTAAATCCTACAACAACCCCATGGAGAGAGTACTATTATTCAATTCCCCATTTTACAGATGAGGAGACTGAAGAGGTAAGGTAAATACTTGCCCAACATTACCAAGCTAATACGTGACATTACAAAGAATTGGTCATAGGCAGCCCATATGTATAAGGTCTATATCACTTGAGGCAAAAGAAGGACCCTCCCACCCCACCGCCCCCACTGCCTGGCAGTTGGTCAAGTGATTTAGGCCTCCAAGGTCAATGCAAGACCTACTTACCCGAAAGCATCACCACTAGGGTAACATCTGCATCAATCTTTGACTCCATTTTTCATTTCAAGAAAATCTGCATGCACTTCAGGGGAAGCAATACAATTGCTGCAGATCTTAGACAACAGTCCCTGCCTTTAAGAGGTAGAATGGGATCCCCACACAGTTCAGAGACCACAAAATCACAAGGCCTGTCAAATTAGTGTCCCAGACAGGAAATTAGAGAAGAAAGACCTAGATGAGCGAGAGCTATTGCATCAGGAGTCTCCATGTAGAAGGCGGGGGTGGGTTGGCGCTTCAGGTAGGCTGAAAGAGAAGGAAAGAAGGAGAGAAAGAAAGTGGAGCAGAGAGGGCCACCTTGGCAGGAGGTAATATGCTGAGCAAAGGCTACCAAAATCATATATGGCATGGTGCCAGGTACTGTTCTAAGTGCTTTGCACATATTAATATATGTTCACCCCCACCACACACAAAGTAGGGATTCTTATTATTCATCTTTCATGTGAAGAAAATAAGCACAGATGATTAAGCAACTTGACCAAGGTCACACAGCTAGCTAATGATAGGTAATCTGTCTCGAGAGTCAGTGCTCCTAATAAACTATACTGTACTGTTTCTCCAGAAGGAAAGCTTCCTGCAGTGAAGTAGGCAGAGATGGTGATGAAAAGGTAAGTAAAGGCAAGGCAGTGGAAAGCCTTGGAGGCTAGATTAAGGAGTTGCTAATCATGGATGTTGTAAAGGGCAGAAAGTCAAGCGTTAGGAGAGCCTTAGGCCAGGAGTTCCCCAATGTGGGTCCCCTGCTATTGGGTCATGGGGTCAAGGAAACTATCATCATATAACAAACCATCCCCAAAATTGATGGCTTAAAACAATAACCATTTATTTGTTCACAATTCTGCAATTTGGCTGGATACTGGCAGGTATGACATGTCTCTGCTCCACGTGATGTCATCTGGGATCATCATATGGCTACATTGAACTGGGAGCTTGGCTGAAGCTGGAACATCCAAAATGGCCTCACTCATGTCTGGTGCCTCCACCTGGGTGGCAGGACTGATGGTCACCTGAGTCCTTCCCCATCTGATCTCTCTCTCCCTCCATGTGGTCATTCATCATTCAGAAGTCTAGCCCAAGCTTCTTTATTAACAGCTGGCTTCCAAGACAGTGATAGCTGAAGTTGCAAAGTCTCTTAAGGCCTAGGCTTGGAGTTGGTATAGCATCACTTCTGCCATATTCTATTGGCAAAGCAAGTCCCAAGGTCAGGCCATTTTTAAGGGGAAGGAAATAGATAGACCTCACTACTTGATGGGAGGTGTAGCAGGCACATCCACGGATGGGAGGAATTGTTAGCAGCCATCTTTGCAAACAATCCGCCTCAGGGACCAATGCCACCAGAGGTCTCTGGTTTTATTGCTCTTTTTCTCTCACTCTCTAATGCTCTGCCATAAATGACATTCTCTTCAGAGATCCCCAGATTCTCTGAAGGACATCATATCAACATTCCCTATGCACATACTCTCATCCAAATGATTTGTGGGCTAAGGAGCGAGTATATCCAGGCTGTCACCAGAGAAAGTCATTTCAGGTGTCTCAGTTGTCCCATAGGAGAGCTTGGCTCAGGTCAAAGAAAGCCAGTGCACCAAAGGCCACCAAGTACTTCATGGCTTTAGGTGATGGTGCACTGCTAGGACTCTGATTTTACTCAAGGGCATGGATGTGTAAACTACCACCCTCTGGGAAACTCCTGCCACTTGCCCTTCTTGTACATAGAGTTTTATTTGAGCACAGCCATGCTCATTCATTTAAGTACTGTCTATGGCTGTTTTAGCACTCAAACAGCAGAGTTGAGTAGTAGCGACAGAGACTGCATGGCTCATAACAACTAAAATATGTATTGTCTGGCACTTTATAGAAAAAGTTTGCCAATCATGGCATTAGGGATAATGGTTAATAATGGTACTCTTTCTCATACTTATTTTATTTCCGGAAATTACATTGATCCCAGAGCTTACATTTTAACTGGCAGCAATCGGCAGTTCTTGGGCCAATCCATACAATTCCTTGAAGAGGCAAAAGAATGTAGAGCTTTCAGTAATAAAATTTTAAGGTGCAAATCTACAGGATGCTTTCAAAGTAAAACCAATTTTTGCTCTTTAGCACTTTTGGACCCTATTCTCAAGCCTTCACTGGCATACTCCCTCCATGCAAACCTCACATTCTTCCCGGGGCAGAGAGTTGCTGTAGGTTTTGTATGCTCAGAGATTTTGTTTTTTTAATCATTCAATAGGCAAATTGGTCATCCTCAGTGGATAATCATTTTGCCAATTCACAATCAAGAGAAGCCAAATTAAATTCTGCCAACCTAATAGTACTTGAACTTTTTGAAAAATTCAAGGTAATTATAGAGGCCTGCCCTTTTGCCTTCACTTGCTTGTGTACATGAAAGATTCTTTAAAAATACCTGATTTTAAAAAAGCATTTAATAACATAAAATTGTGTCGTTCATGAGAAATTATTTCGAGCATGTTTCATATGCAAAATAAAAACAAAAGATGAAATTCAACATCCTGTTTTCCTGGAACCCTTGAAGTTCTGTTCCCATGCCTATCAAGAATATATTTTTGAAGGCCTAGCACGGTGGCTCATTCCTCTAATCCTAGCACTTTGGAAGGCTGAGGTGGGGGAAGGATTGCTTGAAGCCAGGAGTTCAAGACCAGCCTGAGCAACACTGTGAGACCCTGTCTCTCCAAAACATAATACAAAAATTAGCCAGGCATGGTGGTGGGGCTATTGGCATTGTGGTGTGTGTCTGTAGCCCCAGCTACTTGGGAGGCTAAGGCAGGAGGATCACTTGAGTCCAGGAGTTTGAGGTTGCAGTGAACTATGATGATGACACTGCACTCTAGCAGCCGGGCAACAGAGCAAGACCCTGTCTCAAAACTATATGCATATATATATATATATATATATATTTGAAATTTTATGCTTAAAAAGTTTTCAAACACACATACCCACTGACCCAGCAATTCCAGTTCTAGAATTCTATCCAAAGTTCACAATATGGTATAGTTCAAGATTACTTATAGCAGAATTGTCTGTAATAGCAGGAAATCTTAAGTAGCCTAAATATCCATCAATAAGGGACTGGTGTGAAAGCAGTCACAGACAACACATAAGCGATTGGGCATGGCTGTGTTCCAACAATTTATTTAATTGAAGTACATCCATATGATAGATTAAAAGGAATGAGGGAAATCTTTAGAATCTTATATAAAAAAACTCCAAAATTGTTGCTAAATGAAAAAAGCAAAGTGCAGAATAGTATTTATGATATTTTGTCTCTTGTGAAAAAATTGGGAGAGGGAGAATGGATATAATTTGTATGTATATGTGTAAAATACCTCTGGAAGAACACAGACAAGAAATCAATAGTATTGTTTGCCGCCAGGGGTAATGTGTCAGTCAGGATCCAGCCAGAGAAACCAGTCTAGGTATTTTCTTCAGAGGGAATTTAACACAGGAAATTGGTTTCACAGGCGATAAAGAGTTGAGATGCTGAATAGGAGACTATGAGGTAACCCTGAAGTTATTAATAGCAGCAAATGACTACCAGCCTTAGGTTGACAGGATACAGGGAGGAAGTGGTGATACCAGACCTCAGAAGCTGGGCCAATGCAGCAGTAGTAGAACTATGGTGGGGGCTGCCCAGAGGGAGCTGGGACCACAGAGGATGGGGCTGACTTGGGGGAGCTGGGGCCTAGGAGAAGTTGCAGCAACTGCAGGAAATCCTACTCAAAGCATGAGAGGGAGAGAAAGGAGAGCTCTGCCCTCCTCCCACCCTCCAGTCTTCACCAGTGCCCTTTCCCCATTGCCTGAAGCTAGCCAGAAGCCACCAGGCAGAGGAACCTGGGAAATACAGTTTCCTGCAGTAGAGAGCAGAGCTGACAAACAGCAGGGAATGGATTTGAGAGGAAGCAGGCAAATGACAGGTCCAGAAGGAAATATGTTGATCTGGGAGACAGCAGGAACAGGGAGATATTTTAATGTTTATCCTCTTGTGTTTTCTGAATTTTGAACCCTGTGGATATATTGCCTATCAAAATGAGTATAATTAAAGAACATGTAAAATAAACAAGCGCCTAATGGAGTGTACATTTTTTACTAAAAGATGGTATTTCAAAGAAATGTCAAGCTAGAAACAACTAAATGATCACTTTCAGGGGAATGGTGAAATTATGGTGCATATGTATGATGAAATAACATAGAGCTATTCAAAAGAATGAGTCATAGAATACCTATGGAAGGACACACAAGAAAGTGATATCAATTGATGCCCAAGGGGAGATGGACTGGGTGGTTGTGGGACACGTAAAAGGACTAGGAGACAGGGAAGGCCTATGGAGAAAACACTGTATGCCCTTTCGCACCTTTTGATTTTGGTACCGTGTGTATGTATTGCCCATTCAAAATAGAAATCGAGATCTTTTCCCTCTTAAAAACAATTTCATTGTGTTAAAATGTATACTACATAAGATTTTCCATCTTAAGCATTTTTAAGTGTACAGTTCAGTGGTGTTAAGTACATTCACAATGTTGTGCAACCAACCTTCAGAACTTTCTCATCTTGCAAAACTGAAACTCTGTACCCATTGAACAACAATTCTCCATTCCCTCCCCTCTCCGAGCTCCTAGCAGCCACCCTCCTATTTTCTATCTCTATAAGTATGACTACTCTAGGTATTTGCTGTAGGTGGAATCATGCAGTATTTGTCTTTTTGTGACTGGCATATTTCACTTATCATAATGTCCTCTAAGTTCATCCATGTTGCGCCATATGACAGGATTCCTTCCGTTGTAAGTCTGAATAATATTCCATTGTATGGATATGCCATATTTTGTTTGTCCATTCATCCATCCATGGACACTTCGGTTGCTTCCATCTTTTGGCTATTAGAAATCAAGATTTTTAGAAAAAAAATTATGCTTACATTAACCATTCTTCTCATGGTGGAAATACTTACACCCAGAAAGTTGGGGCTCTTTCCATGGCATCTGATGACCTGAGTGACATCTTTGAAAAAGATAGCCATAACAGCTGCCAGCCTCCTCCAACAAACTCAAGCCCACAGAGGAAGTTTCTAACTCCTTTCCTCAATAGTCCATTAGTCACAGTACTAGATGGAAAGAACACACCAATAAACAAAGTATTATACTTTAGAGTTATTAAATGAAAGCCATGCTTACTGAATCTTATTCTGCAACCCTGAAAATGATAAGACATGCAAAGTTAAAGCATACTATAATAAAAACATTACAACACTAATGTTAGAATCCTAATCTTGAGAATGAAGGAAACAAGACTGTTAAACTATTTTAGTAAAAACAGATTTTCTATAATATTTCTATTTCTATTATTTCTATTTCTTCCCTACTTGTGTGAGCACTCACCAACTTGTTTATTCTCTTAACCCTCCACCTTCTGCAGGTGTCATTTTTTTCCTTACTTTTATATGAGTGAACAGATGAGAATAAATTACTTTAATTTAACGTTTGAGTCAAAGTTTTTAAAGGACTCCTTCACAATTCCAAAACAGCCATTTGAAAAATGGAAAATAAAATCAGAGACTTTCT
>NW_012143634.1:1664767-1666947 GCF_000956105.1 Propithecus coquereli | reverse complement strand
TAATCTCAAACTCTTGGGCCTAAATGATCCTCCCACCTCAGCCTCCCAAGTGGCTGGAACTATAGTCACTTGCCACCATTCCCGGCTAATTTTATTTTTTATAGAGACGGGGTCTCTCTATGCCCAGGCTGGTCTTGAACTCCTGAACTCAAGCAATCCTCCCACCATGGCCTCCCAAAGTGCTGGGATTATAGGCATGAGACAGCATGCCTAGCCAACATAGGATCTTAAAAGCCATCAGAGAGAAATGACGGAGCATCTCAAAAAAAAAAAAAAACCAATTAAATTGAAAAGAGATACTGCAACAGCAAAATTTGAGGCCCAAAGATAATGGAATAACATCTTTACAGGGCTGAGAGACAAGAGCTGTCATGTTGGAGTTCAATAACCAACTAAATCATCATTTAGCCAAGAAGATTAAATAAAGACCTTTTCAGACAGAGACTGAAAGAATTTACTACAAATGGATCCTTGCTGAAAACAAAGCCCCAAAACATGCTATCAGAGATGAAGAGGGACATTTCATCATGACAAAGGGGTCAATTCATCAAGAAGACATAAATTCTAAATGCACATGCACCAAACAGCAGAGCTTCAAAATATGTGAAGCAAAACCTGAGAGAACTTTAAGGAGAAATAGGTAAATTCACAGTTATTATTCAAGGCTCTTAACACTCCTCTCTCAGTAATTAACAGAACAAGTAGACAGAAAATCAGTAAGGATATAAAAGAATTAAATGCCATCTACCAAATTGACATAATTAACATTTATAGAACATTTTGCCCAACAACATATTCTTTTCAAGTGCACATGTAAGAGTCATCAAGACTGATTATATGCTATGCCACAAAATAAGTTTCAATAAATTTAAATGGATTGTCCTCATACAGCGTATTCCTCCAACCACAATGGAATAAAAATTAGAAATCAGTAGTAGAAAGATAACTGAAACATTTCCCAAATATTTGAACATTAAACAACACTCTTTTAAGAAACCTGTGGATCAAAGAAGAAATCAAAAGAAGAGTCTAAATGAATGAAAATAAAATATCAAATTTGTGGGATACTTTTAAAGTAGTGCTTAGAGACAAATCTATAGGTGTCAGAAAGAGATTGAGAGAACTCTCTGGGGTCTATTTTGTAAGAGGCACTGATTCCCCTCATGAGGGCTCCACTGTCACGACCTAATCACCTCCCAAAGGCCCCACCTCCTAATATCATCACATTGGGTGTTAGGATTTCAATATATGAATATTGGGGAGACACAAACAGTCCATTGCAATGAAGATAAAGTAAAATATTGCCCTTAGCTTTATTTTTCTGAATAAATTATTTTAAAGAAACATTTAACAATGTCCAAATGTTCTAGTTGATGTATACTTTGTGGCCCTATTTTTACTATACCAAAAGAGTTTAATGGGAAACAAGACAAAAAAGATCCCACTTGGGAACTGGCATGATGTGAATTAAAAAAAATACAGATTTGTTGCTTTTAAAATATCTTGTTACAAAACATTAAAAACATAGAAAAAGACAGAGAATAATCAACGCTTATGTATCCTTTATCACAAAACAATAGATATTAACATTGGCCTTGGTGGCTTTATTTTTTCAAAATAAAATAAAATAAAGTAAAACAAAATAAAATATTCTATTTAGCTGAAGCTTCATCCTCTTCCACTACTCTTTTTCCCTTCCCCAAGAAAGCCAATATCCTAAAAGTTGGTATGCATCATTCTCATATGTATATGAATCCCCAGAAAAATTACGATTGTTGAATATATATTTTATCCATTCCTAAATTGATTGAAGTGAAATTTATTTCCACTTTGTTTCACAATTACAGCGTTGCAATAAACACATGTACACGTTTACTTGGACACATGCAGGAGAGTTTCTCCATGATGGATATGGATGTGGAATCTTGGGTTGTTGGACAGATACATAATCAACTTTGCTATGTATAGTCAACTGGCTCTCCAAATTACAGCTTCAGATCCTCACCATCACTTAGTGTTATCAGACATTCATATGTTTTAAATTTTTGCCAATCTGTAGTGTATAGAATGTTTCGTGGTAAAATGATATGTAAATTCCATTTCCCTGATTACAAGAGCAGTTGACCTTTCAGCATCTCATATGTTGCCATTTGGGTTTCTTTCTCTGTGAATTGCCTATT
>NW_012143634.1:1650077-1653532 GCF_000956105.1 Propithecus coquereli | reverse complement strand
AGAACATTAGTAAGCCATAAGGGCTAAATTGATGACTGCTACACTCATGATTTACTTCTAACTTCCCCTGCCTGACTGGTGCCACTACCGCAGCAGGCTAGTTGGTGAGAGTTTATGGGGGTTGAGTATACCAGTTTGTTATCAGCTTTTAACAATGTTGCACTGTGTTTGTTTGAAGTGGAATTTGTGAATAGTTGCACAACTCAACAGAATTTTTTAATTTTGTCTGTTTAACAGCCCAACATGTCAAAGAAGACAAAGAGAATGCTGAAAGAAGAAAACAAATTTTTAAATGAGGATTAGGAATTGCAATATTATCTTGTTTCTGCTAAAGAGAAGATGACTTGCTTGTTTTGTGATACTACAATATCAACATTAAAGAAATTCAATGCTCATCAGCATTATAACACTCATAAGGACCACAAATATTTTTAATTAGAGGGAGAGGTGTGAAAGGTTGTATTGCAGAAATTAAAATATGAAAAGCAAAAGCAAAGACAATTCTTTCAAGCAGCAATAAGACCTGGAAATAATGCCACTGAAGCAACTTATAAAGTAGCTTATATACTCAGGGAAAAAAGGGAAGCCATTCAGTGATGTAGAAATTGTGAAAGAATGCATTGTCAAAGTTGTAGAATGCTTAGATCCTGATAATGTTTCAAAGTACAAACAACTGCCTCTTTCAAGGAAAACCATATCTGACTGGCAACATGAGTTAGCCTTCAATTTAACAGGACAATTTCATGCAATACTTCAAAAGAAAAATATATATATTACTGAATGGCTTTGGATGAATACTACTGACTCAGCGCAGGCTTTATACTTCATTCAGGTCATAACAGAAGATTTTCTTTGCTACGAAGAGTTAGCTCTTTGGGCACTCTTGCGAACAGAACACAGGGAATAGATATCTTCAACAACCTTCAAGATAAATATTGTGAAGTTGGACCAAATTTGGTAAATTTAATGAGTGTATGTACAGATGGTGCACCTTCCATGACAGGAAAACATGAAGGGTTTATTGCACAGATAAAAAAAGTATTAAAAGATCCAGATGTTCTCATTTCTTTTCATTGTGTCTTGCATCAGCAAAATCTCTGTGCTAAAAGTACTATTTTAAGTGACACTTTGCAACAAGTTATAAGTATTGTTAACTATATTCATGCAAATGCAACACACATTGTCAGTTTTGTAACGTGCTAAAGTTGATGAGATATTCAGTGTGGATTTGCCTTATCATTCTAAACTGTATTGGCTATCACAGGGACAGGTATTAGCCAAAATTTTATCTCTGCAGTAACAGTTAAATTTTATGAAGAACGGAATCAGCGGCTGGGCGTGGTGGCTCACACCTGTAATCCTAGCACTCAGGGAGGCCAAGGTGGGAGGATCACTTGAGGTCAGGAGTTCAAGACTGGCCTCAGCAAGAGTGAGACCCTGTCTCTTCCAAAAAATAGAAAGAAATTAGCTGTGCAACTAAAAATACAAAAAATTAGCCGGGAGTGGTGGTTCATTCCTGTAGTCCCAGCTGCTCGGGAGGCTGAGGCAGGAGGATTGCTTGAGCCCAGGAGTTTGAGGTTGTGAGATAGGCTGATGCCGCGGCACTCTGGTCCAGGCAACAGAGCAAGATTCTGTCTCAAAAAAAAGAACAGAATCAGCGATATGAATTATTATTATTATTTCTGTATGATATCATGTCAAATCAAAATGACTTGAATATTTCTTTGCAAGGTAAAACTAAGTCTATATATGACGTGGCAAAAAATCCAAGTGTTTCAAAAACAGCTATCTTTTTTCAAAATACTTTTTCAGGAGGAAATTTTGGATGAACATTTTCCCCAGTTAGCAAAGGTCATTGATGAGCAGGATGACATATGTGAATCATTTGAAGAATACGCAGCAGTTATAGACCTATTAATTGGAGAATACAATGAAAGTCTCACTTTGAGAATTATGACATCGCACTCAAATTGGCATTTCAGCCTCACCTAGTTGATATCATCAAGGCACCTAAAGAACCATAGATAGAATTGATTGAGCTCTCAGTAGATGACATTTTAAAGTCACTGTTTGATGCTAAGAAAGATCCAATGGAAATATGGAAAACTGCAGTAGAATACTCACACCTTTGGCAACATGCCCAAAAAATGCTTTCTTGCTTTTCAACCACTTATTGCTGCGAATCTACATTGTCCTACCTAACCCAAATCAAGACACCCTGAAGGCCACAAATGACTGATACCCATCTAGAGGATCAGTTGAAACTGCAGACCTCCAGGCTGCAACCAAATATTCAAATGCTTTCCAACAAAAAGCAGACACAATAAAGTCATTAAAAGGTTAGTTAACTTTAAAATTAACAAATACTTTTCATTTTTTGATATTATTAAGTACATAGTAGATTTTTCAAAATCATGTACATTTTTAAGTATTAATATATCTAATTGAAGTTCCTTGAATGCAGCCTTATTTGATTACAGCTAAATTAACGTGGTCTTCCAACATGACAAGGTTCCCCATCCCTGGACTAGGGTCCACAATGGTACTGAGGAGCCACTAACGTAATTTACCCAAATGGCACCTATCCTGGATTTCTTGTTAATGAGAAAATAAAATTTTCTGGATGGCTTAAGTCTGTTTTGTTTGTTTTTTTGAGACAGGGTCTCACTCTGTCACCTGGACTAGAGTGCAGTGGCATCATCATAGCTCACAGCAACCTCAAACTCCTGGGCTCAAGCTATCATCCTGCCTCAGCCTCCCATAGCTGGGACTACAGGCATGCGCACCATGTTTGGCTAATTCTAAATTTTTTTTGTAGAGACAAAGGCTTGCTATGTCACCCAGGCTGGTTTTGAACTCCTGGCCTCAGGCAATCCTCCCACCTTGGCCCCTGAAAGTGCTGGGATTACACAGATGTGACCAACCTCACCCAGTCCCAAATCACTATTTTAAAAATAACAAGCAGATTGTGAACCAAATTGATCTCCTAGAAATTAAATATATAAATATTGAAATCTAAAACTCAGTGGACTTTTAAATCATTTTTAACATTGCTGAAGAGAATTACTGACTTGGAGAATATATCTGAAGAATTTACTAAAAGTGTAGCACAACCAGATAAAAAGATGGAATATATGAATTACAGAGCATATGAAAAAGAGGTTATGATATATCCAAGATAGAATGAGATAGTTAGATATATCTCTAACAGGAACTCCCCAAGGAGAAGCTAGAAACCATTGTGGGGATGGTGGGGTGATGGAGAATCAATATTTTAAGATATAATGTCTGACAATATTTTCTGTACTGAATAAAAATTATAAATCCCAATTTTAAGAAGTACATTCCTGCCAACCAGGAAAAATAAAAATAAACCCAAACCTAGATACATTGTAAAGAAACATCAAAATACCAAAGTTAAATAGAAGATCTTAATTTTTAAAATTTATTTATTA
>NW_012143634.1:1622365-1647741 GCF_000956105.1 Propithecus coquereli | reverse complement strand
TTTTAGTAGAGGCGGGGTCTCGCTCTTGCTCAGGCTGGTCTCCAACTCCTGAGCTCAAACAATCCGCCGGCCTCGGCCTCCTGGAGTGCTAGGATTACAGGCGTGAGCCACCGCGCCCGGCCTTGGCCATTGTTTTATTGGGATGATTGTCATTTTCTTATTGATACATTAGTGTTCTTTATATGTTGAGATTACCAATCCATTGTTAGTTATATGTGTTACAAAAATATTCTCCCAGTCTGCACCTTGACTTTGTTCTTAAGCATCATCTCTATTTTCCTGTATCTTTTTTAAAACAATTTTCAATGGAGAGTTTTAAATATATACCAAAGTAGAGAGAAATATATAATAGACCCCCATATAGTCATCACCTAGCATTAATAATTATCATGGCCAATCTTGTTTGATTTATATCCAACCTACTTCCCAGCCTTCTTCTCACCACCCTGACCCCCTCACCAATCCCTCTCCTTGTTTCCTGGGTTATTTTAAAGTAAGTTTAAAATATTATATAATTAAGATATTATATAATTTCATTTAGAAATATTTCAGTATGAATATTTAAAAGGTAAAAACTTTAAAAATGATGTAGCTTGATTTGTCACTTTGTTTTTATGTCTTTTTCATATAAAAGTTAAAAAATTTTTAATATGGTCTCATATATCAAAACATTTCAAAGTTTTGCTTTTCACATTTAGGTCTTTAATTAACCAGAATTATTTCTTTTGTATGGAGTGAGGTTTGATTATAATGTTTAAAAATGTTTTTCATATCTAGCAAATCATTCCAGCACCATTTAATGAATAGTTCATACTTTCTAGACCTATTTATAATGTCACTTTTGTCAAGTACCAAATTAAAAAATATATGTGGGCTTGTTTCTGAGCTCTCTGTTCTGTTCCCGTGGCCTATGAATCCAGTTTTGTGCCAATAACAATACTTTTAATTACTACAGTTTTATAATAGGTTTAATATCTGAAAGACAAATCTTTCCTTCTGTTCTTTAAGATTGCCTTGGCTATTCTTGGTCCTCTACTCTTCTTATGAATTTTAAATTGAGATTGCCAAGTTCCCTGAAAGATTCTGTTGAGATTTTGATTGGAACTACATTGAATTTATAGATCATTTTTGAGAGACTTTATATCTTTATGATGTTGCAAATTCTCATCTACAAATATAGTATATCTTTTCATTTATTTGTCATCTATCTTTCATTAAAATTATATAATTTTCTTTATGAATGTCCTACGGATTTTTTGTTAGACTTATTTCAAAGAACATTAGCTTCTATTGCTATTTTAAATGTTATCTTTTTTTAAATTACATTTTATGATTTTTTTGATGTTGGCATAGAAGAAGGCCGCTGGTTTTGTATTTGAATTTTACATCTAACAACTTTGTTGAACAAACTCATTAGTTCTAATAGTTTGTCAGTTCTATTAAGATAATCATATCATCTGCAAATGACAACAGTTTTGTTTCTTATATGTATTTTATTTGTTGATACAAATATTTGTATATATTTATGGGGTACATGTGATATTTTGTCACATGCATAGACTGTGTAATGATCAAGTCAGGGTATTTGGGGTGTAGGAGCTGGTAAAACAGTCTCTGTAAGATTCTTGTCTTTGCATCTGAAGCTGAAGATTCAAGTCCACAAGGCAAGCGGTCAGCAAGGGAAGATGGATGTAAAGTCGGAGACAGCAAAGACAAGTCTGAGCTCACAAGCACAAACTGAAGCCTGGGAGGATGGACTGAAGTCCATGTCAGTTATTGTTGCCTCTGACCCTGATGGAGCTGTTGTAGCCATGGTTTCACACCAAGAAGGTGAACCAGAAGATAAGTGGCAACACGTGTCAGTTACAAACTAGCTGCTGCCTCACTTCCGCCCTCCAAATCTTGCACAAGAATCTCTTTCATGGCCCACCCTAACTGGAAACATACAGGAAGGGGAATGCTGCGAAATGCTGTTCAACTCAGGCAAGTGAACAAATTGCAAACCCATCACAAACATTTTGTTGTTTTTTTAAATCAACTTTATTGAGGTGTGGTTTTAAATAAAGTGTACCCATTTAACCATACAATTTGGTGAGTTTTGACAATTGTTACTGTTTATACCCATGTAACCAGTAACCACCAGCACAGTCAAGATACAGAACATTTCTATTCCCTGCTAAAAGTTCCCTCATTCCTTCTTTGTAGTTGATCTGCAGCCATTGGTCAGTTTTCTATCAATATAGATTAGATTTGACTATTCTAGAATTTTATATAAATGAAATCATACAGAATGTATGTTGTATCTGGCTATTTTCACTCAGTTTAATAATTTCAAGATTCATATATGCTGTTGCATGTGTCAGTTCATCTTTTTATCGCTGAGTAGCATTCTATGGCATGGATATATCACAATTTGCTTATTCATTCTCCGTTAATGGACATTTGGGTTGTTTCCATTATTTGCTCTTCTTTTTCTAACTTCTTATAGGTAGAAACTTAGATCATTGATTTTAAACTCTTCTCTTTTTTTCTAAAATAAGCACTTATACCTATAGATTTCTCTCTAAGCACTGCTTTAACAGGATCCCACAAATTTGATATTTTATTTTTATTTTCATTCATTTAAAATCTCCTTTGGAGAATCTCTTTTGGAACACACAATAAGAAGATGGCAGTCTGGCAGCTCTCCCTAGAACCCAAAAATGCTGGCACCCTGATTTCAGACTTCCAGGCTCCAGAACTGTGACAAATTTCTGTTGTTTAAGCCACCTATGGTACTTTGTTATAGCAGCTCAAACTGACTAAGACATTCATCTAAACATTTGCCTTGGGATTTATAAGAGCTTAGAGTCTCATGAATGTGATTATAAAACAATTTCAGAGTTTCAGGTCTAGATTTAGCCTCTATTGTAGTTCAACATCCAAACAGGTCAGGAGTTTTCCCCTAAAACAGACCACAAACAAAAATATAGATTGGGAAACATTTGGGGTAGAAGGTAGGGTGACCCAGGTGTGGAGGCTTCTATTTTCCTAGAGAAAATCCATTTTATATTGTTGTTGTAAGCAGTTTTAAGACAATGTTGTTATTTTAATATTAATTTTGATTACTGTCTTGTTTTATGTTGATTTAAGAAACAATTCGTTAGAATGGCTAGTACCTACTCGAAGAAAACACTTGTGGAGATTACTAGAGCCCCAATACCAGGTCTAAAGAATCCTAGGGATAGATTGAAATCACTGAGAAGACAGGCCTTTAATGCAATTATACTGTGTTAATCAGCATCCTCAAGTAGTTTTATTACATTTTCCTCCAGCTGGTAAAAGATTCTCCCCTCCACCCCCATATGCATAAACATATGACCTAAACAAACTTTGGCTTCACAATATCAGGATCAAAGAACAAATGGTTAGGCCATAAAAGCATTATATAGAGTCTCAGGAATATGTCTCTATTTATGTCAGCAGAGTGTCCCCCCAAGAGCTCAAACCCAGTTGCAGGCTTAGTGAGATTGTCCTAAAATGTGAAATACACATAGGATTGGCAAGGTATAAAATGTATCATGGGTTTTTCCTTCTTTGGAATTAAAGCTCTCAGTTAGGCAGAGGGAAGACAAATGCGACATGAGCTCTGAATTATTCTTTTTTATTTACACACTTCAGCAGTTCATTGTTGCCTTATCTCCTGGAGGTTGAAACTAATGAGAGGCTGAATAATTTTCTGTAAGTCAAGAAAATGGAAATCAGATATGTTTGGAATAGTCCTTATATAAAATATGGTTGTTTTTATTACTTTTAACTTTTGTATGGAAGACTATCTTGTTAATTCAATAAAAAAATTTATGAAGGTGAATGAGTAATGTTTCTAAGTTTCTTGAAGCTCCTTGGATGAAAGGTGCTATATAAAACCAAAGTACACTGTATTGCATTATTATTTTATTTCATAAGCTCTGCAGCATGAAAAGCTGCAAATAAAATCTTCCAACGGGTTCAGGAAGATGATTATTATCTTCCTAGTCCTGGGAATAGATCTTCAGGCTTTTGTGAAAGCAGCAATTCCTGATTTTTGTTGCTGCTCAAGTTTTGTATGCTCGTAGGCAGATACTGACAGGTCAAATTTTGTTGGAGTCATGTGGACAGCGTGTGTGTGTGTGTGTGTGTGTGTGCTTGCACACATGTGCACACGCAGTGGGCATGTGTACTCAAATGGGAGATAAGTCATACACAGGATGAACTGGACATTTAATTAAGTGTCAGCTTATGGTCAATATTTATTTATGGTTGCTAGTGCATAATGCATTTCTGAAGTTGGCATATGGTTTTAAAAAAATAGGCAATTTAGGGGGGAACTTATTTTCAGGGTCCAAGAATTGAATAAAAAAATTTGTGCCTGTCATCTTGCGACAACACTGAAATTTATGTCATGCTCCAGAATTCAATCATTCAACAAAGATAAATTGAGTGCACTTATGAAATTCTCCCATCATAATCCCAAGCTGTGTTTGATGAATTAGGAAGTTCAATAAAAGTTTAATTCCCTGACTACATTTAGGAGGTGACGAAGGGAGGCAAATTATATGTGCATCAAAAGCTAAAGAACTACAACAGACAATAGTATATGTCAAAAGGTGCCAAATGAGCAATCCGAGAAGTAAAGTCTGTGTATTCAGAGGCAGGAGAAGCAGCCAAAGTATCAGGGGTAAATGTGACAGCAGAGTCATCAGAGCAATTGGCTGGAATGAAGTTTTCAGAGAAGGAATGGGGGAGGTGAAGTTGGAAATTTAGCTTGATAATAAAACAAGTTGAAATAATACCATAAATAGTTCTCCATTTCCTCCCTCCGTTGTAATTATCTACAATTATTTATTTTGTCCTTAATTTAAGTCTCTAAATATGAATATGCATGCTGCCCAGGATGGAGACACACAGTTGGTTTTGCTTTTCCAATAAATACAAAAGAACACGTGGTGACAAGCATCTTGGTAGATGATGATAATGTTTAAAATCTTTTATTTTACATTGGGTTTTTTCCCATGACTCTTCTTCATCCAACACGCTCACATCACTGTCAGCAGCCCTGAAACACTTTATATGGTTGCTATATCTCTTAATATTTCTTTCCATCTTAACATCCTGGATCTGCTGTCAGCAGTCTTGAAAGTTTGATTTGAAACAAAATCAAACAGATGTGGAAAAATCGGAACCCTCAGACATTGCTGGTGAGAATGTAATGGTGTAGCCACTGCAGAAAACACTTTGAACAGTTAGACATTTCCTCAAAATATTAAATACAGAGTTACCATATGACCCAGCAATTCTACTCTTAAGTATATATCCAAAAGAAATGAAAACATATGTTCACCCAAAAACTTGTACATTAATGTTCATAGCAGCATTATGAATAGTAGCCAAAAAGCAGAAACAACTCAAATGTCCATTAGCTGATGAATGGATAAAGAAAATATGGGCTGGGCGCGGTGGCTCATGCCTGTAATCCCAGCATTCTGGGAGGCCAAGGCAGGAGGATCACTTGAGCTTAGGAGTTCGAGACCAACCGGAGCAAGAGCAAGACCCTGTCTCTACAAAAAAAAAAATAGAAAAAACTAGCCAGGCATGGTGAGATGTACCTGTAGTCCCAGCTACTCGGGAGGCTGAGGCAGGAGGATCACTTCAGTCCAGGAATTTGAGGTTGCAGTGAGCTATGATGACGCCACAGCACTCTAGCCCAGTCAATAGAGTGAGACTCTGTCTCAACAAAAAAAAAAAAAAGAGAGAGAAGAAAAAAATAAATATGGTATATCTATACAATGGAATATTATTCAGTGATAAAAGCAAGAAGTGCTACAACATAGATAGACATTGAAAACATGCTGAGTGAAAAAAGCCAATCACAAAAGACCACATATTGTACAATTCCATTTATAGAAAATGTCCAGAATAGGCAAATCCATAGAGATAGAAAGTAGATTAGTGGTTGCCAGGGGCTGTGGGACTTTGGGAGTTGGGTGGAATGGGGAGTGACTGCTAAAGGGTTTCTTTTTGGGGTGATGAAAATATTCTAAAATTGGATAGTAGCAAGCTTGTACACTCTGCGTATATACTAAAAACCATTGACTTGTATGGGTGAATTGTATGTTATGTGAATTGTATCTCAAAAAAGCTGTTTTAAAAATCAAACACAGTAAGATTTTTAAGAAGCTTTTCTTGCTCTGGTTTTTTGGCTCTTCCTCTTGACAGTCTCATTCTCCTGCTTATGGCCATGCAATGGCTGTTATTTTATGTCACATATATTCCTGCATAAATTCCCCGGACCACATATTTTGATTCTAGGCACTTCTGGAAGTTTCTTGGTAACTATCTTAAGGTTTGATTTCTCTTCTGCATCAAATGATAAAAAGGAAACAACTGTGCTGTTATAAATTCTTCATTATGCTTGGAAATAGAAATTGGTTTCTTACCAAATGTGATATCAGGGAAATGACATCATTTTTTAAACTGAAAACCCAGTGTTCCTGATAAAAGCTGAGAGTTTATTCTTTAAATGAGATGAGACCATAAAATTATGTGTGTGTATTTTTTAAACAAATCCACTAGAATGTACATTTCCAAGAAGTTCTAGCACTTTCCAGGTAGTCCCTTTGTGAGGCTTTGTATTAATGCCAAGATTGACAAAATCATTGCTCAAACACATTCGAAACTCTTACATTGTTGTTTGTCTTCAAATCCATGCTATGTGATTTTTTAAATATCCCAAGTGGCAATACATTTCTGTCCTTTAAAGGTGATTTAATTTTTGGATATAGTGACAAGTCACTCATGTTTGATAAATAAGTCAAAGGATCAATCTGGATAGTATATTTTTAATGTCAAAAATGAAATATGACTCTAGGGTAATGCAACTTTTCTTTCCAGAGTAACTCAAACTAAATCTGAAGGCACTTAAAAAATATGAGTTCCAAAAAATAATTTGAGTAGTGACAGTATTATTGGAATAAGTCTCTGGCTTCTCACCAGACACAATGCCAGGGATTTTACACAGATTATTCCAATAAATCCTTCCAATAGTTCCACAGGGTAAAAATTATCCCCATTTTACTGATAAGGAAACAAGGTCGGAGAAGCTAAACATGCCCAAGTAAACCTGGCGGTCCTGATGCGGAACTGGTCCTAAAATCTCCAACCTGCTAACTCTCCATGGGACCAAGTGGGTAATAAAGGTTCTCATTCTGAGCGTTAAAAGTTAGTCACTTTGCTTTATTCTCGGAGTGGTTTACAATTTTTATTTCTTAATTGTACCTGTGGTGTGCATGTCCAAGTTTGAAATTGGGCCAAGTCTTCCTCAAAGACCTGGGACTTTTTGGACCTTTCTAGACTCCTTTCTTATCTCCTCATTTCCAACATAAAACTACATATTCAGTTTAACCTGGCAAAATTTGAGTGCAGTGCCTTTCTCCCAGAATAACCTCAAGAACTTCTCATTTACCCTGTGTCTCACTTATCACAAATTCGACGTTAGTAGAGTCCACATTAATGAGAGCTTGCCATGTTTTCTCTCTGAGCTCCTTGGAAGGCCCCAAGCCATGCATCATCCAACGCTGTGCTTTGTAGCTTATAAAATCTGAAAACATAGCCTAAGAGAGCAAGGCCAAAGAAAGGTATTAGGAGGATAATGTTAAAACCTGTAGTAAAATTCCGACCATGAATATTACTAGGGGAACTGCCCATCCATGGAATGAGCATATTAGTGTAAACGAATTAAGAGTTAGAAATCAATGAGGTCTGGTAATTGAGTTGATTCCTGTAATCTGGTAAAATTCAAATAGCATCTTCTTTTTACTGGCCCATGGACTGCCTGAATGAACACCACTAGAGCCTTTGGAAAGCAAGACTAAAACTAAGCCAATACTTAAAAACTTTCAGCAGGGCCATGCCGGAGGTAGCTTAACCACCATTTGGCTTTAGGTTCCTGGAATTAGTAAGATAATAATAATAGGGACTGCTTATATAGTACTACCTATGCACCAAGTAGTGTTCTAAGTTTACTCACTTAACCTTCACAGTTGTGCAGTGGGTGCTGTTAGTTATTATCATCCCCATTTTACAGATGAAGAGATCAAGGCACAGGTCACGTGGTTTGCTCAGGGTCATACAGCTCGTGAGTAATGAAACCAGAATTTAGATGGTTCTAAATCGTTACACTAGACTGCCTCGCTCCATGCTAGGCTGCCTCCAGTGTGAAGTGGCTTGGCAGAAAAGAAAGGGCTGGCAATGAAGGACAGTCTCTTTTCCACGGGCCAGAAAGATTTTGCCTGACGGTGTATTCATAAGCTTGTCTGGCAAAAAAAAAAAAAAAAAAGGTAAATCTCCAAACACAGATAATTGAAACAATTTGCCTTCTAATGAGAAAAAACAAAAAAACAAAAAACAGCCTTTCTCCCTTTGTCGATTGAGTCCCCTTTGTACTAGATCACATTATGGTCCCCATCCCTTTTTCCCGCCCTGTATCCACATCCCCTGCCATGTAACTTTGCAGTTCTTCCCGCTAGAGGTGAGGTTTGTTTCTCCACTCCTAGACTTTAGGCTCAGTGACGTGATTTGCTTCAACCAAAGGGATATTCGCAAAAGTGATGCAAGCAGGGCCTTGACATGTGCTTGCATAGCTGGGCTGCTTTCGTTTTGCCTGCCATCGCCTTGGGAAGTACAGGCTTTGGCAAGCTCGCTGTACCTCCAAGGAGGATGAGCAACATGTGGAGCAGCCCTGCACCCAGCCTGGGCTTTGAGCCAACCCCAGCTGACCCCCAGCCGACCTACAGATGTGAGAGTGAAAATTAACAAATGTTTTAAGCCACTGAGTTTTGAGGTGGTTTGTTTTACAGAAGGACTGTGGCAATAACTGATGAATAACCCACTCTATTGCTTTTCTACTTTAGGTACAAATTCCTTCCACCCACAAATGCACCCAGACATACTGTACATATGTTATATTTAATTATAGCAAATCCCCATGGCCCGCTTTCCCTCTTCCATCACCTTTCTCTTTATTATGGGTTTATACTACCACATTCATCTTCCTTTTTCTCCTTAGCACGTTTGACACACTTCCATCTGATCCACAGTCACCTCTGTGATTGGATTGGTGGCATTGAGACCATGGAGGTAACACAACTGATCACCATTCCTATCTGTTCATATGCACACTGTGATCTTCTCGATTAAAATAATCCAAACAAGTATGTTCAGGAGGAAAACACAGACGCCAGTTTCCAAAAGCCAACAATTCACAATTCTCTTAATTTGGTTTATGAAATGATTCTAAGATCCCATACATGATTTCCAGCTAGTCTGGATTTAATCAATCACTAGCTATCCCTTCTCAGTAAATGTACCCACAGATAGCAGTCATTGGCGTGTTGGTGGAAACTTAAGTCACTTATCTAAAAGGATATTATACTTAAGTCACTCTTCCAAAAGTATTTATATTCCATTTATATTGAAATAATTTGAAATATACTCAGAAAAGTTGCGAGAATAGTATGATGAAATCCCAAACATCCTTTACCCACATTCAGCAATTAACATTTTGCCACATTTGCTTTATCATTGTCTTTTTTTTTTTACTTTTTTCCCCCAGAACCATTTGAGAGTAAACTGCAGACATCACGCCCCTTTGCCCCTAAATACTTCAGTATGTATTTGCTAAAAACAAGGATATTCTCATATCTGATCACATTTCAAATCATTAAAATCAGAAAATTTTCCTAGAACTCTGGGAGGCCAAGGCAGGAGGATCACTTGAGGTCAGGAGTTTGAGACCAGCCTGAGCAAGAGCGAGACCCTGTCTTTACAACAAATAGGAAAAAAGCTGAGAGTGGTGATGGGTGCCTGTAGTCCCAGCTACTCAGGAGGCTGAAGCAGGAGGATCGCTTGAGCCCAGGAGTTGAGGCTGCAGTGAGCTATGATGACACCACTGCACTCTAGCCTGGGCGACAGAGTGAGACTCTGTCTCAAAAAACTAAACTAAAATCAGAACATTTAATATTGATGTAATTCTATTATCGGATATATAATCTATATTCAAATTTTGCTAACTGTCCCAATAATATCCTTTATGGCCTTTTTTTCCCCTTCCTTGATCTAGATCCAATTTAGGATCACAGATTGCAATTAATCGGCATATCTCTTTCATCTCCTTTAATCTAGAACAGCTACTTTGGCTTTCTTTGTCTTTCATGATATCAACATTTTTGAGCAGTACAGGCCAGTTATTTCATAGAATGTCTTTCCATTTAATATTATTTGAGGTTTCCCCATGGTGAGATTCAGGTTATGCATTTTTAGCAAAAATACCACGTAGGTGGAAATTACATTTTAAATTCTATTTCTACGTGTGATGAAGACGATTTATAATATAATTTAAGGACTCTATCAGGTGAAGAATTATTTTAGAGGAAAGGAGAAGTTCACTATGCTATCTATATTTGAAGCCAATATTTTTTCTCCACGGTATATTCATAGTGATCTAAAGGAATAGTATGCTTTAACAAGAGCATACTATAATTACTGTCATGCAGAAGTTACAAGAAGATTTTGACTCAATATAAAAACTTTCTAAATTTTAGAGCCACATAAAGAAGACTTCAATTTTGTGAAGTTGCTAACTCTGAGCAACTCTGCTGGGGTAAGCAGGGAGGTCATTCAGGCATCAGACAAGGACTCAACTAGATGGCTTCTAAGTTACTTTCTAATCCTGATCTCTTTTCCAGAAAGGCTGACACCTGGGCTCACTCCAGCTTTCTCAGTGTGGGCAAGGATCTCACTCTTTGAATGAACGGGAAATTTTGTAGAGGAAGAGTCTACATGTCATATGAAAAGATGCTCGATTTCACTCAAAATTAAAGAAATGTAAATTAAAACTATGCTGAGATACCATCTTTTACCTACGAGATAGGCAAAAACCTAAAAGTTTAATAACATGCTCTGTTGGCGAGGATGTGGGGAAATAGACGAACTCATGTATTACCGATGGGAATGCAGATTGGTATATAAACTCTTTGGAAAGTAGTTTATCAATAGCTATCAAAATTATAAATTCATTTACCCTTAAATGAGCAATTAAATTTTAGGGAACTTATTTTATGGATGTACGTGCACTCATGGAAAATGATATAAGTACAAGGTTACTCAATGCAGCACTGCTTGTAACTGCAAACGATTGAAAACAATGCAGATGTCATCAATAGGGAACTGGTTTACATAGCCAACCAATGGAATACCATGCAGATGGTAAAAAACAAGAAGGAGGGAGAGCTCTCTATGTACTGATGTAGAAAGAGCTCTAAAATATAATATATTAAGTGAAAAAAATGCAAGTGTTTATATGCAGAGCAGTTTTTATACTATGCTATCTTTGGTATAAGGGGGGAGGGGAACTAAAAGTCTATATTCACATTTGCTTGTATCTCCACACAGAAAGTAAGAAGATGAGAGATGTCTTGGCAGATGGGGGACAAGGATTAGCAAGAGTTTTTTTTACTGTATATCCTTTCGTACTTTCAGATTTTTGAATCATATGAATGTATTACCTATTCAAAAACTAAATTTTAAAAATAGGTAAACGTAATGAACAGAAAATGGTAAAACAAATCGAAATGAGAATCTATGTTTCCCTACCTGTCTACCTGGAGTTATGAGCTCCAGAGGCAACTCTCAAGCATTTAAATCTTTTTCTCTATTAAATAATGATAACATGAGGCACAGGTATCAAAAAGCCATTCTGATTCTCAGCAGTGTTTTGGGGGCGGGAGGAGAGAGGGAGAGAGAGAAGCTAATTTTTTTCTTCCCAGAAACCAAATCCCCATGCATTTATAGAAGCATGGTGCTGCTCTACACAAATCCCCTTGGATCCCTCTTACATTTTCTGTGAGTCCCCACCCTCCAACTTCTGTGTGCTTTGTTTATAAGGACCTGCACCTGTGACACGCTTTGGAGGCCTGCCCTCGGGCTGTTAGAGCTACTTTGCCGGCTTGCACAGAGAGCAAGAAATGCCTGAGAGTTTACTTTCCCTGGGGCAGCCTTAACCAATGACTGACCTACTAATGCAAGAGTATGAAATCCTAGCTCCTTACCTTTGAAGCTCAGAGGTATGGTTTATGTTCCAGGGCTTTCCACAGGGTCAGGCTGAGGCTGGGACTTTGCTTGAAAGTGCTCCCTTACTTACCTCTTCCCTTTCCATGCCCCACCTCCCCCACTCCCTTACTGGTTTCTCCTAGGAGTACTTCCTTAATAAATCATTTGCATATGAATCCAGCTCTCAGGGTCCCCTTCTGGAGAACACGACCAAAGACATATGATTTATTGGATTTGGAAAGGCTGGAACATAATTCCAAAATTTGATTTTTCCTAAAAGGTAGATTTGAGAAATTGGGGCATCATTGTCATAAGTTTCAACCCCATCTTTCATGCATTGCAAATACTCCAGATTATTTCTCATGACACAATTATTTTATGATGCATAATAATTTTAATACCTTGCTTCTATGACCAAATGGGCTTTATCACATACCTAATCATATTACCAATTTAGTTAATGTAGAAGTCCTGCCCCTAGGGTCTAGTATTTTAAAAGACGGTAAATGAAATCTACAATATTCCAGGTAGACCAATACTGAGATAACAAAAGAAAGCACTCCCGTATCATCTTGAGTTATCTGCTAACCTCCTGAAGCATGAGATCAGATTACCCCATCATTATTTTTGCCTGCCTACTTAAAGACATCACTAAAGGTTAAAGTATTAATAGAATGTAGCTCATTTAACTACATATTTGCATTCACCCTCTATAAAAGTTTGATTTCTCAAATATGACCCATCTATGCTTTTACAAAAGGACAGGTTTCCTGGGCAAATTTTTCTATTTCCCCTTTCCCCATAAACATCACCTTGGTACTTGAAATCTTCCTACAGGTAAAGGCTTTGGTCAAATGTTTGATCATTTAAGAAGTATCCACAATTCAACAAAAGTAGTGCAGAACATTCTTGTCCTTTTCAGGCTTCTAGTCTGAGACAAGAGGCATCAAGATCTAGAGGGGTGGCCTGCAAACTTCAGCCTATAGACCAAATCTAGCCTGCTGCCTATTTTTGTACTGCCCCATGAGCTCAGAAAAATTTTTACATATTGAAATCATTGAAACAAAAAAAAATTTATTTTGTGACACATAAAAATTATGTGAAATTCAAATTTCGGTGTCCATAAATAAAATTTTCTAGAAATACAGGCTGATTCATTTACTTATTTTCTAAGGCTATTTTCACACTACAAGGGCCCCACTAAATAGCTGTGACATAGACAATATGACCCTCTGAGGTAGGCAGAACAGTGGTCTTTATCTCTGGAACCTGTGAATATGTTACCTTACATGGCAAAAGGGACTTTGTAGTTACAGTTAAGGTTCAGAGCCTTAAAATAAAGAGAGTATCCCGGATTATGCAGGTAGACACAATCTAATCCTATGAGCTCTTGAAGTAGAGAACTTTTCTCCAGCTGGAGTCGGAGAGATGTGATAGAAGGGAAAGCCAGAGAGATCCAAAGCGTGAGAAGAATTTGACATACTGTTGCTGGTTTGAAGATGGAGGGGGCAATGTGACAAGGAATGCAGGCTGCCTTAAGGAGCGGAGAGAAGCTGACAGCCAACAAGGAAATGCGGGCCTCCAGCTGCATTGAACTGGATTCCGCCAGCAGCCTGGACAAGCTTGGAAGCAGATTCCTCCAGGAACATGGCCCTGCCAACACCTGGATTTAGTGTAGGTCCTAACTCCAATGACACGTGTCCTTATAAAAGAAAGGCAGACGGACATTAGAGACACAGAGGAGAAGGTGATGTGAAGACACAGGCAAAGACTGGAGTGATGCATGTACAAGCCAAGGGACCCCAAGGAGTTGACTTTGGTCTTTTGAGACACTAACCAGCTGAGCCCCACAGTGCTAGACTTCCCACCAAAGAAGTGTGAGGTTATAAATGGGTGCTGTTTTAAGCCACTGAGTTTGTAGTAATTTGTTACAGCAGCAATAGGAAACTAATACATCCTTAAAGCCTAAAACATATACTACCTGGCCCTTTCCACATAAATGTTACCAAACCCTGATCTGGATCCTTGCTACTTAAATTGTGGGTCATCGGGCCAGCAGCATCACTATGACCTGGGACCTTCTTAGAACTGCAGAATCTCCCCTCTCACCAAGACCTACTGACTTGGAATCTGCCTTTTAGTGAGCTCCCCAAGGGATTCTTTTGCACATTAAGACCTGAGAAGCACTGGTATGGTGTTCATCTTGCTGTCATCTTAGCTTAGAATCAAGATGTTCTTAGCTTCCTTTGTCTACATAGAGGGGTGCACAGAGATGCACACAGAAATAGTTAACAGTAAGGGAGAGCTGGTGGCTATTTCACAGTTATCATCACAGTCACAGGCATCCTAATCTTCATCCTCGGCAGTATCATCCCCACATTCATCACATCGACGCAGCAGCCAGCACAGGCTTCTGGCTTCCACTGGCACCACTGCAAATGCTTATTGAATATATTACTTGGTTCTGTCAGCTTCCCAGAAAAACCACTGCATTAGTTTCCTAGGGCTGCCATCACAAATCACTACAACTGGGTGGCTTAAAACAACAGACGTTTATTCTCTCACGGTTCTGGAGGCCAGAAATCAGAAATCAAGGTGTCCACAGGGTTGGTTTATTTCTGGAATTTCTAAGGGAGAGTACATTCTATGCCCCTCCCCAGCTTCTGGTGGTTACTCACAATCCTAGGTGTCCCTTGGCTTGTACATGCTTCACTTCAGTCTCTGCGTGTGTCTTCGCATCACCTTCTTCTCTGTGTCTCTAATCTCCCTCTGCCTTTCTCTTAGAAGGACAGCTGTCATTGGATTTAGGGCCTACTCTAAATCCAAAATAATCTCATCTCAAAATCCTTAATTACATCTGGAGAACCTTTTTCCAAATATGATCACATTCACAGGTTCTTGGCAGGGAGTCGGGGGGTTAGGACTCAGTCATACCTTTTTACAGACTGCTATTCAACCCATTGCAACCGCCATACATACCATCAGTTGATAAAGCAAAGCTAAATTGACTCACTGCAATGAGGAAGAGCACCACCTTGATGGAATCTTCACAGTGGGTCAAAATGGGGAAATGAGCACAGAGGATAGTTAGAGGGTTTAAGGCATGGGGGAGGTGATTTTGGCAGGAGTCTTGCAAGGCGGAGTATTGGTTGGGATTGGGCAGAGTCCCCAGCGTAATAAATCTGGACTAGACAGCACAGTGACGAGAGCCTGAGTGAGCTAGCTTGGTCACTTAGCAGCCTGCGTTTCCACAAAGATAAGCCTTCTCTAGGCTTGAGGCTCCGCCTTCTGTGCAATGAAAACCTTGCTGACAGGCACGCAGATGTGGCCTTTCTAGTCACTTGTACCTCAACAGGAAACCTCACAGTTTTTTCTTGGCCTGATTCTGCATTTCGTTATCCAGCCCAGCTATGTCTTTCCCTGCAGTACAGCAAAATCCCTGCCTCCCATTCTTCAGTTGGCACTGCTAATATATCAGATGTAACTACAGAAAAATAATGTGTGCTCTACTTATTCATAGGCACCGCTTTATAAACAGGATATTAATTTGTTTACTTATTTATGATCCATTTTTTTCCTACTATTCTTCCTTGGTAAGGGACTTTATCTTGCTCACCATTCCATCCCTAGAACTGTGCCTACCACAAATTATTAATAAGTGCTTGATTAATATTTGTATCGCCATTTGGACAAATACATTAAACTACTGTAGGATATATATGGTTATAGCAGTCAGGCAGATAAAGTCTCCTGCTTGCTTATATCTTGCTGGTCAAATATGTCAATTTCTAGATAAGATCTATTAAAATCTCACTGATTGTGATAGTAGAGGGTTTGCGGAAGAGAAAGGTGGTAATAGAAGTTTGAAATAGAAAGATATAATTTGGTTACTATTTTATTTTTAGAAGATGTAAGGTAGGGAACACTGTAACAGCATCTAAACTGCAGGATAAAGATAAAAAACCTTTGAAATGAAATCACATTATTTATGATACAAGCTATTTTTCATAACAAAATGGAGACTAGTTTGCGTGTTCCTCTTTGAAGCAGCCAGTATATTAAGGCAGAGAAAATGAGTGTAATGATTGATTTTAATTTAGCACAACTCTGTCTTTAATAAATGAATTTTTTTCTTTCTGAAAAGAAATCTAAAATATCTTGGAGAGGTTGTCAAGAGAGGAGAGAGCTAAGCTTTGCAGAAAAAAGATAGAATGATGTTCTTATGGGGAATTCTGAAGAGTATTAAAATTGAGTAATTCATTAGAAGAGCCTTTTGTGAGCTTATTACAAGTTCTTCATTATTGTAGGTCTTCCAAAAGAGCTTAAAGGATTTTTTAATGTAAAATAAACAGTACATCTTGCTTCAATGTTTCCCAAATACCTGACCTTTTGAAAATAGAATAAGTAGATATAAAAAGCATACATATTTTCAGCTTTCCCAATGATTTTTAAATGTTATTTTGTATGATTCAGATAGTTCAGCAATTTGTTTATTGCTATTTCGTTTTGTTCCATAAAGTCACCTCATTACACAAAATATTTTATTAGTATGTGAAAACATGCTTTATTAACTTCCAACATACTCCAAGTTTACAATACAGTTATATCCTTCTGTTATATTAGCACTGATCATAATTCCCTCATTTTTTTTGACAGGGCCATTGTTCTGTGTAAAGCTATGTACATGCAAAAAAAATAAAAAGGGATCTTTTTACCTCATTGAATAGTTGTTGTTGGGTCAATTCCCTGGGTATCTGATGCACTTAAGGCTATTTAAAAACTAGTCTTAAGTGCAAACTTTGCATCTTCCCTTAAAAAGGTCTCAATTTCCATACCCCCAAAATAATATACATACTTCATCCAGTCATTGTTAAGAAATATTATACAAAACTTGGAAACAAGACAAAAGATAAGTGTCACATCCTTTCAGTATTATAGGGAGAAGAGGGCTCACCAAGGTTTTCCTAGGGCAACGTACCTTGTTTGCTCACTCTGTCATTGGTTAAATGTCAAAGACTTAGTGAAGTTACATGAAAACTTAAAGAATTTTGTCCAGTAGAACTGAAAACAATTTCTGTCCAGTAGAAAAGATAATCCCAAAGGTTATAGTATTTTTGTCTTTAAAAATTTGTATTTTTGTACAAATGTACAAAAATGTATTTTTGTATCTAACCCAACCATTTTACCCTAACATTCCTTTATTAAATTGCCCATATATACCTAGATCCTCATTTGCTCTTCAAACTAGTCTTAATATTTTACTGGTTCCTGCATAAATTAATGAGTTGAATAAAATCTTTGGCATATGATCATTTTACATATGTGTAAGAGTGATGATTTTACCTTTTTTGGAAATTATGTCTTAGTGCCACTTAACACCTCATACCCTCTCGGACAGGCAAGTGTTCTGGACTACCCCTGTGGGAAAGAAAGCAGAGCACAGAGAACTTCAGTATGAAAAACAAAATGAAAATTCACTGAGGTCAGGAAAAAAATACCTTCAATCTTTGAAGAGAAAAAAAATCAATCACTATAGAAACCAATGTGGTAAAAATGACCTTTATTTGGCCCTTATTCTGTTCCCATTGTTGGGAAAAGGGAAGGCACTGGGTTCAAGCTGTAGGAAAGGGTAAGGCATTGTTTGTAAACAAAAGGTATTTGATTTTCAGATTTGATTACAGATCCTTTCTCCTCTCATTGAGACCCATGGGATCCCATAGCTGACAGACTGAGGGTACTTCATTTCCTTTTTGCTCATTAAAAAAACTGATAAGTCATCACTCAATTTCCTGAGGTACAACTCTTATCTCCTTGCTTATCCCTATTTTCAATGGTCACCCAAGTCATATTTCAGGCTTGAAATTGGTTATTACCCACTAGTGTCAGACAAATGAAGATAAGCCATGTCCCCTCCTTTCAAGGAAGTCACAGTCTCGGAGAAAGAGGGCAAAGAAGCAGAGTGGACATAGGTCAGTGGAAGACAGAGGAACACTCTGGAAAGATCTACTGGGACTTGTCTAAGACTAAGAGTACCTAAGTTTAAAGTGAGAAAAGAGGGTAAGCAGTTGGAAAATTTTACCCTAAGGAATAAAAATGGTGGGCTGAAGTCCATTTGGGTTTTTAGTTATTTTTCTAAGAAATGAGTCAGGAACCAATGGATTAGATGCTGTCTTAGTCTATTTTCTTCTGCTATAGCAGAATACCACAGACCGGGTAATTTATAATGAACAGAAATTTATTGGCTCATGATTCTGGAGGCTGGGAAGTCCAAGATTAAGGGGCCACTATCTGGCAAGGGCCTTCCTGCTGTGTCATCCTGTGGTAAAAAGGCAAAGAGAGGGCAAGAGAGAGGGGAAAAAGGGGGCTGAACTCATCTTTTTTTTTTTTTTGAGACAAAGTCTTGCTCTGTTGCCCAGGCTAGAGTGCCATGGCGTCAGCCTAGCTCACAGCAACCTCAGACTGCTGGGCTCAAGTGATCCTCCTGCCTCAGCCTCCCGAGTAGCTGTGACTACAGGCATGTGCCACCATGCCCGACTAATTTTTTCTACATATTTTTAGTAGTCCAGCTAATTTTTTCTATTTTTAGTAGAGACGGGGTCTCGCTTTTGCTCAGGCTGGTCTCAAACTCAAGCAATCCTCCCGCCCCGGCCTCCCAGAGTGCTAGGATTACAGGCATGAGCCACCACGCCTGGCCTGAACTCATCTTTTTATAAAGAACTCACTGCCACAATAACAGCATTAATCCATTCATGAGAGCAGTGCTCTCATGGCCCTCTCCTTAGGCCCCATCCCCCAACATTGTTGTATTGGGGATCACATTTCCAACACGTGCCTTTTGGGGGACACATTCAAAGCATACCAGGTACGTTAACTTTAGAAACTATGTAAGATCCCTTAAGTTTTGTATCATTTGTTCATTTAGCAAGCACTTTCTGAGGGGGCCAAATTGTGTTATTTTTAATTCTTCCAATTGGGTGAGGAGCAATAACACACTCTTAAATAAAGTGCCTTATGTGCTAAACTTTGGCCTCCTCTCCTTGAGGGTTGAGAATGAGGAACCAAGTCCCTCACAGGACCTATCAGTGGGACAGCAGCTTTGGAGAGGAGACAAAAGCCAGGCCTGTGGCTTGAAAGGAACAGACAGCCTGGCATTCAATCTGGAGCAAGAACTATCTCCTCGGAATATAAATAATTTACCCACAGACCCTCCATTATATCAGTAAACTTGTCTTTCTCTGCCATACATGCCCCTCAGGCTGCCCAAGAGTGACTTACTCCTCCTATTGCCTTGACATTCATTGTAACAGAACTTTTTGTTCATTTGTCCTGATGTAAAAATATACAAACTAGGAAATAAAGAAAAACACAAAAGAGAAATCACCCATAATACCACCTCACAGAGGTAATAGTCAATATTTTGGTGTAAGTCATCCTTTCTGTATATATGTTTTACGTGCTCATATCAGTTTGCTAAGGCTACTGTAAAAACGTACCACAAACAGAGTGGCTTAAGCAAACTGAAATTTATTGTCTCATGGTTCTGAGACTAAAAGTCCAAAATCAATGTGTCAGCGGTGTTGGTTCCTCTGAGTGCTGTGAGGGGAGGATCTGTTCCAGGCCTGTCTCCCTGGCTTGCAGATGGCCATCTTCTTCCTGTGTACACATCGCATCACATCATATTCCTCGTGCATCTCTGTCTCTATATCCAAATTTCCCCTTTTTGTAAGGACACCAGTCATATTGGTTTAGGCCCCACTCTAATGACTTCATCTTAATTGATTGCCTCTGCAAAGGCCCTATTTGCAAAAAAGGCCGGATTCTGAGGTACTGCTGTATTGACTGAGCCGATTGTTCATTGTTCACTTCTCATTTTCCATCTCTTGGCCTTGTTCTGTGCCCAGAGAGGCTAACCTCTACAGGTGACATTAATGGCCTCTCTCCCTCCAACATCCGGTTGGGTTGAGCCAATAAGAAGCACTGCCAGAAGATCAGACAGGCGAAGGAGGGAGTAATTTGATATTTATTTGCTCCATTTCTGCCCCTTCTTGTCACTTCAGACCTAATGGTAGTAAGGGTTTCCCCCTGTTACTAGTCTCTGGAGACGTGCACATTTCTTTTTGACTCTCCTTAACCCTGCTTACACCTTCGAAGTAGTCTGTTTATGAAATGCTCCTCAGTTAAATTCTTTGGTATGACATCAATTCCTGGGAGGACTCTGACAAATACTTTGACATACGACATATTTTACATAGTTGGCAACTATTTGTTAAGAAAAAAAGACCCAAAACATTGGAAATAAGGCAAAGGGGAAGAGGCATGTCCTTTCAATGTCATACTGGGAGTATTGTATAACAGAATGATTTAATTCTCTAGGAGAATGTGTCTGTGCTTTGCTATTTACCGTTTGATTAGGGCCCAGAAACTGTGAAGTTATATGTTAACTCGTAGATTATTTCTCTCTGGGAGAAAAGATAACCCAAAAGGTTATGGTTTTATTGCTCCATGACTCATTAATCAGTTTTGGATCTTGGCCCTTATTCTAACACTCTTTTTTATTAATGTCTATAAATACCCAGTTCATTAAATGCTCTTTGAACCAGCTTTACCATCCCACTGATAGCCTCACTAATAAATTGAACAAATCTTTGATACACTTTTATTCTATATTTAGGTGAATTTTTATTTTAAATTTTTAAAAATTATGCTTTGACATATTTCATGCAGTTTCACATTATATTTCTTACACCTAATATATCATCAACTAATTCTACTCAACCGTTCCCCATATGTTGGGAATTTAGGTGGTTTCCAGTCTTTAGCTGTTATAAATAAGCTTTGCTGCTGATGATGTTTACTTTTAACTGTATTTCACATATAGGCAAATGTCTTATGGGAAGGAGAACAGTATGAAGTTTGCAATGGGCTTTCATCTCCCATGCTCAGGATGGTCCTGCCCTCCCTTCCTTCCCTGCCCTAACTTCATCCATCTTCCCTCACCCCCACCACAGCTACTAAGATGTCCTTCTGGGACTCATAGCCAGCTTGGGGCATGGTCATCATGCCTGAGCACACTCTTTGCTAGCAATAGCACCTGCCATATACTGAGTCCTTGCTATATGCAAACACTGTGTCGAGTGCCCAATATGCATGATCTCTTCGGGTCCTCATGACTGCTAGTCAGCCAGTCTCCTTCATTATTTCCCTTTTCTCCCTATCAGGAGGCTAAATTGTGATTTAAACCCAGGTCTGGCCATAAAGTCCATGCTCTTAATCACTGAGGTAGGAATTGACTGGATATGTATTGAATACCTGAGTGAATGAATTAATGAATGGTCAAAACCCTCCTGAGAGGGCTCAGCTGGGGGGCCAGAGTGGCAGATCTCACAAGCTGGGCACAATCCTGCCTGGGACTGTGTTCTCAGCCTTCTTCTTGGCCCCTCTATCTACAGTCCTCTACATTGGCCATCCCCAACCTTTTTGGCACCAGGGACCAGTTTCATGGTGACAGTTCTTCCAAGGATGGGGGATGGGCGAGGGCAGGGGAGGTAGAGTTCAGGCAGTGATGTGAGAGATGGGGAGTGGCTGTAAATACAGATGAGGCTTCACTGGCTCACCTCCTTCTGCTGCTCACCTCCTGCTGTGTGGCCACTCCCCCCTCCCAGTTTCACGGAAGACAATTTTTTCCACGCATGGGATGGGGAGTGCGGGGGGAGGCAGTGGAGCTCTGCAGCCCAGTTCCTAACATGCTGCCCACTACACGCAGCCTATGGGTTGGGGATCACAGCTCTACATGTTATGCTGACCTGTCTTCTAGTTCAGGGGCTGGCAAACTTTGTTTCCAAAGGTCCAGATGGTAAATATTTTAGGCTTTGCGTGCCAAATATAGTCTCTGTCACACATTCCTTTTTTTCCTTTTTTTAACCCTTTAAAAATGTAAGTCACACAAAAACAGGCCATGAGCCAGATTTGGTCCACAGGTTTTAGTTTACCAATCCTTCTTCCAGTTCACTGATTCTCCTGCAGATTTGTCTAATCTACTGTTAAATCTGACCACTGCATCCTTAATTTGGATTATTGTATTTTTTCAGTTCTAGAACTTTTATTTGGTTCTTTTTAATAGTTACCAGTTCTCTGCCAAAATTTGTAATTCTTTCTTTTATCTCCCTGGACATACGAAGGACAATTATTTTAAAGTCTGTGTCTCATAATTCTAACATCTGTAGCCAGTGTGAGTCTATTTCCTATAGTTTCTACGGTTTTTTATTTATGGCATCTTTCCTTCTCATGTGTCTCATTATTTCTCATTAGATGCTGGACACTGTATTTGCAAAATTATAGAAATAATTTGATGCATGGGTGTCCTTTTCCTCCAGAGATTTATGTTTGCTTCATTACAGTGTCTGGGCATGCCAGCGCTTTGGCATGTACAGCAGCACCAGCACCCTGGGGTTTACTTAAACTAAGTTCAGTAACCGAGATGATTCCAGGCTGAGCTGTAGCTCTCGGGAGAATCAACTTCTGGTTATAGGATATAGCCCTTTGGGATAGAGACTCAAGACTTCCCCTATTTCCTGAACAGATTCTTTAGCTTGGCAAGCCTGTGAACAGTGCTGTATGGTCTCTCAGTTTCTCAACTTCCCTACTAGAATTAGTATAACTGCCTAAGGGAAAAGCAGCTTCCTGGGCTTCCTTCTTCTCCTAGATCCTGGACAGTTAGATCTAGTTAGCTCTCTAGTGCCTTTACACAGACTTTTTCTATGTCGGCCAGCTTCTCTAGTTATCCTGAAGCCATGTAGTTGGGCCCAATTACCTAGTCCACCATTCCAAAAGTGGAAGTCCAGAGATAAATTCTCTATGCAAAAGAAATTGTGTCCTTATCATTGAAGGAGATATTTGAAAAGAGGCTTATACTGTTCTTCGAAAATCCCCCAAAAGATGGATCAAGAAAACAAACAAAGTAAACCCACCAACACATGCCTGTTATTTTGGTTTAAATTTTCTACTATAGCATATTTTAATATAAAACAATTGGTGAAATCTGTAAGAATTAAAAACATTTCTAGGTTACAATGATCTATGTTATAATATACTCTAAAATCTACAAAGATTGCCTGGATATTTTGAGGTCCTTGTTGAAATACTAAACAAAACACAATACTTCGCTTTGTGAAACATAATCTTGAACAGTAATTTTAACAGATTCTTGAGTTTTAAAGGATTAAGGATTCTTGATTTTTTTGACAAAAAGAATTCCATATTAAAGACCATTTTTCTCTACTCTGCCAAATAAAGGATATTCCTATATTCTCCAACCTTGCTGTGGTGCCTGGGCAGATTTTACTTAATGAAGTCCTTTATTAGCATCCTGTTCTCTTTCTGTGCACAAGTGAAGTGGGCTGTTCTAAGGATACTACAAGACATTAAAAAAAATTTATACTCTTTTTTTTTTAATCTCTTAGTGTTACTGGGAGGAAAAAAAGAAACACTTACCTTCACTTCTAAATCAGGGTGAGGCCCTGTTTAGGTAACAGTCTTAACTATATGGATCTTGGGCACTCTCCCACCTGAGAGAGAATACATCACAGCAATGGCAACCCTGGGGGACACAGGAAGGAAGCCACACAGTGTTGGCTCAGCAACTGCTTGCTCTGCCTGCTGCCCTGCAGTTGTCTCTCTGAAAGAGACGTGACAACTGTGGTCTTCATCATTGGCTGGAAGAAAATTTCTTTGTTTATGAAAATAAAGGCTAAGATAAAAAGTTGTTACTTAAGGTCGGTAACCTCTTTCTCCTCGCCCAGCCCAGTGATTGGAGGGAAGGAGTATGGAGGGTGCACCATACTAATCTTCAGGGGAACAATTTCCAGCCCTGTGACCATCACCTGTCTTCCCTCATCTCCATTATTGTCTCTGATTCAGATATACTGGCCAAAGTGGGTGGATATGGGTCTTGCCAGGTGATTAGTTTGCTGAGCCTAACTTATGTGATCTTTTGTGGTTTTTCCTATACTTACGGGGCATTCTTTCTCTTGGTCTATATCTGTCTGCTCTTTTTTTTTCGTTTTTTTCTTTTTCTTTTTTTTTTTTTTTTTTTTTGGATATGGGATCTCCTTCTGTTGTCCAGGCTGGAGTGCAGTGGGATGATCATAGCTCACTATAATCTCGACCTCCTGGGCTCAAGGAGCAATCCTCCCATCTCGGCCTCCCACCTCAGCCTCCCCAGTAGCTAGGACTACAGGCACACACCACCATATTGGGAAATTTTTTTTTATTTTTTGTAGAGATGGGATCTTGTTGTGTTGTCTAGACTGGACTCGAACTCCTGGCCTCAAGCAATCCTCCTGCCTCAACCTTCAAAAATGCTGGGATCAAAGGCGTGAGACACCATTTCCAGCCTGCCTGGTCATTTTAAGATGGGCAGAAGTTTTCTAAAAACTTCCCTCTCCCCCAGCATCTATCTGATGTAGGTCATATCATCTGCCATGTGACACACTCTGTCCTGTGTCTAGGTGAAGTGGATTTGCAAAGACACCATTCTAGTAGACAAGAAACAGCAAGGACCTGAAGCAATGTTCCAAATATACTTTTTTATTTTAGTATTACTTAGATTCTGTTTTTTTTTTCCATTTTAAAGGTGCAATTTACATATAGTAAAAGTGACACTTTTTAGTATACAGTTCTGTGAGTTTTGATAAATGCATACAATCATGGAATTAATATAGTAATTACTACTATAATTAAAATATAGAAGAGTCCCAAGACCCCAAAGACACCCTCAGACCCCATGTAGTCAACCCCTCCCCCTTTTCCCAGCCCTTGGCAACTACTAATCTGTTTACTGTACCTATATTTTTGCCTTTTCCAGATTGTCATATAAATAGAATCATAGAGTATGTAGATTTTTGTGTCTGGTTTTCATCATTTAGCATAATATATTTGGGATTCCTCCAGATTTTTGCATGTATCAGTAGTTTGTTTCTTTTTAATTGCTGAATAGTGTTCTATTATATTGATGAATCTCAGTTTGCATAAACATTCACCCACTGAGGGATATTTGGGTTGTTTCTAGGTTTTTATCAGTTATGAATAAATGCTAGATTTATTAGGGAACAGGTTTTTTTTTTTTTTCTCCTGTAGCTATTTTGAGGTTTTCATTCTTTTTTTTTTTTTTTTTTCAGGGTATTATGAGGGTACAAACATTATGGTTACACTTTATGTCTTTGCCTCACCCAAGCGAGAGTTAAAGGCATGCCCTT
>NW_012143634.1:1619696-1619951 GCF_000956105.1 Propithecus coquereli | reverse complement strand
TCATTTATCAGTTCTAGGAGTCTCTTAGATGAACCCTTGGGGTTTTCTAGATATAATATCATATCATCAGCAAAGAGCAAGAGTTTGATCTCATCTGTCCCCATTTGGACACACTTAATACCCCTCTCTTGCCTAACTGCTGTTGTGAGGATTTCGAGCACTATGTTGAATAGAAGTGGAGATAGAGGCCAGCTTTGTCTCATTCCGGTTCTAAGTGGGAATGGTTTCAATTTTTCCCCATTCAATATGATATTG
>NW_012143634.1:1610735-1619109 GCF_000956105.1 Propithecus coquereli | reverse complement strand
CCTTTCCTGGCTTTGGTATCAAGGTGATATTGGCTTCATAGAATGAGTTAGGAAGGATACCATCTTTCTCAATATTGTGGAATAATTTCTGTAGTATAGGTGTGAGTTCTTCTTTGAATGTTTGATAAAACTCTGAAGTGTAGCCATCTGGTCTGGGACTTTTACATTTTGAGAGGTTTTTGATTGCTGCTCCAATTTCTGAGCTTGAGATTGGTCTATTCAGATGTTCTGTTACCTCCTGGGTGAACTTAGGGAGATTGTATGTTTCCAGGAATTTGGGAACAGGTTTTTGTGTGAACATAAAATTTCATTTCTCTGTGGTAAATATCCAAGAATGGTATTGCTGAGTCATAGAAGAAGTGCATGTTTAATCTTACAAGACACTGTCAAACCATATTCCAGGGTGGCTGTATCACTTTGCAATCCCACCATCAAATCATGAAAAGGTCCAGTTGCTCTTCATGTTCACCAGCATTTGGCATTGCCATTATTTTTAAAAATGTCCATTATAATAAGAATGTGGTGGTACTTCATTGTGGTTTTCATGTAAATTTCCAGAATGACTAATGACGCTGAGCTTCTTTCCATGTGCTTATTTGCCATTAATATATCTTCTTTAATGAAGTGTCTCTTCAAATTATTGAGTTCTTTGTTTTCATATTATTGAGTTTTGGGAATTCTTCTTTTTAAATTGAGGAATAACTCACATACTACAAAATTCACCCTTTTAGTACACAATCTAGTGGGTTTTAGTATATTCACAAAGTTGCGTGACTATCTTCATTGTCTGATTTCAAAACGTTTTCATCAAGTCAACAAGAAACTCCTTATCCATTAGCAGTCACCCCAGCCCCTGACAACCACTACTCTAATTTTTGTCTGTATAGATTTGGCTATTCTGGACATTATATACAAATGGAATCATACAGTATGTAGCCTGTTGTGTCTGGTTTCATTTCCTTAGTATAATGTTTTCATGGTTCAGACATGTTGTAGTGTGTGTCAGTACATCTTCCTTTCTATGGCTGAATATTTCATTGTATGGATGCATCACATTTTGTTTATCCACTCATAAGTTAATGAAAATTTGGGTTGTTTATACCTTTTAATTCTTATAAAGAATGCTGCTATGAACATGCATGTACAAGTTTTTATGTGGACATGTATTTTCATTTCTCTTGCATATACCTAGGAGTGGAATTGCTGAATCATGTGGTAACTCCATGTTCAATTCTTTGAGGGACTGTCAAACTGTTTTCCACAGCAGCTGCACCACTTTACATTCTCACCAGCAGTGTATGAAGGTTTTAATTTTTTACTATCCTTGCCAACATGTTATTGTTTGTCCTTTTTATTACAGCCACCCTAGTAGATGTAAAGTGGTATCTCACTGTGGTTTTGATTCACATTTCCCTAATGACTAATGACACTGAGTATCTTTTCATGTGTTTTTTGGCCATTTATATATCTTTTTCTAAAAAAAAAAGTCTACTCAAGTCCTTTACCCATTTTATTAATTGGGCTGTTTTTATTGTTTAGGTTCTTTATGTATCCTAACTACAGGTCATTTACCAGATGTATGATTGTCAGATGTATAATTTTTCCCATTCTGTGGCTTGGCTTTTCAGTTTCTAGATGGTGTCCTTTGAAGCATAGAAGTGTTTAATTTTGATGTAGTCCAATTTATCTATTTTTTCTTTTGTTGCTTGTTCTTTTGGTGTCACATTTAAGAAACCACTGCCTAATCCAAGGACGTGAAGATTTACATCTATGTTTTTTTCCCAACAGTTTTATAGTTTTACCCCTTACATTTAGGTCTTTGATCTCTTGATTGATTTTCATGTGTTGAACTAACCTAGCAGTCTGGGACGAATCCTTTGTGTGTGTGTGTTTGTTTGTTTTGATTTCTGACATAAGACAATCTAAGCTCATGTTGAACTTTTCCTGTCCTAGATCTGGAATAAGCTATCTCTTCAACAAGCTCTGGTTCCTTTTAGTGGGGAATGGTATTCAGAAACCAAGATATAGGTGCTAAATGTTCTCATTGCTGTTGAGGTCAGGGACATGGATTCTAGCTCCTTACAGTATAAAACCAGGGGCCAGCAAACTATAGTCCTTAAACCAAATCCACCCCAATGCTTGTTTTTGTAAATAAAGTTTTATCAGAGCACAGTCATACTCATTTTTTCACATTACTGTCTGTGGCTGCTTTCATGCAATAACAGCAGAGTTAAGTAGTTGCAACGGCGTGATATGGCTTACAATGCCTAAGATGTTTACTCTCTGGCCATTTACAGAATAAGTTTGCCAACCCCTGGTATAAACATCTAGGAATTATATTTTGTAATAATAATATTCCGAATTTGGTTTTGATTCAAATTGGACCTAAAGTGTTTTTCTCAGCTTCTTTGATGTTTACATTTGTATCTCTATTTTCTTAATGGGAAGTCTTGATTCTTAACAATAGGAACACAGTTACATATATTGCTTTACCCTATAATACATAAAATCAGTTTCAAAATTGCACTATCAATATTACCTCTAATAATAAAATTACTAAGGAAAATTTAAGATTTCTTTGTAGTCTTTTATGTCTTTATAATATATTCCCCTAGGAATATACAGTCAGATTACTGTGCGCAAGTCACTTAAAATAACTCTTTTCTCGGTGGATAATATTACTGATTTGATATACAGTTAGGTTCATTTGTTTCACTTTATTTTAATTTTGGAGTTTGCTTTATATTCCTTTTTGTATTAATACTATTTTGAAATATATAAAACACAATCTTAATGGAGGATTTGAATAGGCCAATTAGAACCTAATAAATTAAGACTATAAAATACTGGTAAGGATATAGAAGAATTGGGCAATACAATTAGTTAGCTTGAGAAAGCTTCCCAGCTCATTTTATCAAGTTAATGTAATCTTGATACCAATAACAAAAAAGGAGAGTACAGAAAAAGAAAAGTATAGGCCAATCACTGTTACAAAGACATGTACACAAACCCCTAAGTACAAAAAGAAAATAAGCAAACCAAATCCTGTAGTATGTGCATAGTTAGATAGATAATTTGATAGATAGATGGTTAGATAGATACATGGAAAGGCAGAAGTTGAGACAGTAGACTCTGAAGCCAGAATGCCTAAGTTTGTATCTCAGCTTCACCAATTACTCTCTGTATAAACTTGAGCAAGTTATTTAATCTGTCTATGCCTTAGTTTCCTCGTCTGCAAAATGGGCATAATAACAGTACCTGCTTCATAGATTTGTTGTGAAGCATCAATTAGTTGATATACATAAATATTGCACATGGTGAACATTATAGAAGTGTTAACTGCTATTATTTTTGCTATTTTTATTACTGAAGTACATCCTGTCCATAAAGTAACCAAAGTTCATGGTTCCTACCTAGAGTTAGCCAAACCCAAGGTTAAGGGCACAGTCCTCCAGATGGCCATGTCTGCCCAAGACTTCTGATACCAATCACAAGGAGTTTGCCATTCTGCCAAGTCAGTGGAAATAGTTCCACAAGACTGCCCTCACTTCAGGCTCCGGCCACAAGTTTGAGGTTCCCCAAGGCTACTCTCACTTCGGATCAACTGGCTACAAATTCTTGGGTCCCCACAGACTCCCTCAGGCTCAATAATTTGTCAGAATGATTCACAGAACTCTTAGTAAAGGAAAATACTCTGTTCAGGATCACTGTCTTATTGTAGTGAAAGGATGCAAGTTAAAATCAGCCAAAGGAATAGATGTATAGGGTGAAATCTGAGAGGGTCCCAAACACAAAGCTTCTGTTACCCTCAAGAATGTGTTACCCTAATAGCATCAAAGTGTGACAATACTCAATCAAAGAATACTGCCAACAAGGGAAGCTTTGGTGTCCAAAATTTTTATTGAGATTCTATCACATTCTGCCCATGTGGCTGACCTATAGACTCCAGCTCTTTCTGAAGGTCAGACTAATGCATTTACTTTCCAGTTCCTCTGGAGGTCAGAACTTATAGGTCATGGCTCAAAGCCCCTGTCTTAAATCACGTGGTTAGACTGTTACCAAAGCCCTCAGGCAAACAAAGACACTTCTATCAGGCAGGACATTCTAGAAGTCTTGAAATCACCTCCCAGTAGCTGAGGGCAAAGGCTAAACTGCTCTGTGGGTAAAGTTAATTCTTTGCTACACAGCTGGCAAATCCTTTTTAGTCTTGGTGGAACTTCCTCACCTCCTGTGGTCGAAGGGCATAATAATGGCTCCCTATGAATTATTTCTCCCCATGGCCTGGCCATAACCCTTTATGATGAGATGTTGTCACTCCTCCCATCAAAAAGTAACATCTCTTTCTGCACCCCTTTGAACCTGAATTAGACTTGTGACTTGTTTTGACCAATAGAAGGTATTGGAAGTGACATTGAGCAACCTCTGAGACTAAACCTTAAGGGCTTTTTCAGCTTCTATCTCCTCTCTCTTAGAACACTACCTTGAGACTTCCATGCCGAAAGGAAGCTAGTTCAGCTACTGGAGGAAGAGAGGACATATGGAGAAGAACCAAGTTACCCCATTCAACAGCCGACACCGAGGCCCTTGAAGTTTGAGTGAAGCCATCTTAGTCCCAGTCAAATTTTGCAGCTGACTGCAATCACATGGATGAGCCCAGGCAAAACCAATAGAAGAACCATTTCACCAACCTACAGAATCATGAGAAAGAACAAACCATTGTTGTTTCACGCTACTAGGTAATGGGATAATTTGTCACATAGCACTAGATAACTGATCCATCTCATAAGAATTGGTGTTTCTTTGGGAAAATGTGAGCAAATCTCCTTTCAACTCTAAAAGCTATAAAACTTGGGTTGTTTCAAACTTTCAATTATAAGAAAGAGCTCTGAGTGGAATACCATTGTACATAAAGTTTAGACTGTGTTTTTAGTTATATCCTTATGAAAATCTCCTTGGTCAAGGTGCATGGATATTTCTAGAGCTCTTTCTACACACTTCCAAATGGGTTTCCTGATCACTGTACTGAATTACATTCTCACCAGCAGTGTACGAGGGACATGAAAGTATGTTAACAGGCCTGACTTAAATAATAGAAAAATGATGAGAACTTCCCATAGAGTGCAGAGCGGTAGGAACCTACTTCCCCAAATCTGCCTCACCCACTTATAGAGCCATAATTGATGACACCAGGAAACTGAACAGGTGGAAAGCTTCAGCTTGGTGCTGCAGCCACTGTCCTATGTCCAGAAGGCAATTTAACATAGTTAATGGTTAGGAGAGAAGGCTCTGGAGTCAGGCTGCCCGAGTTTAAATCCTGGCTCTATTTCAAACAAAGCATGACCCACTTCAAGCTTCTTAACCTTTCTAACCCTCAATTTGCTCATCTCTAAAATGGGAATATTAGTACCTACCTCATAGAGTTGTGAGATTAAATGAAATAATACATGTCAATCACTTAAAACAGTGCATGGCACTCTATAAGTGTTAGCTGTTATTCTTATTCTCTATGTTTGTGAACTTGTCACCATATTTACAGGCCTTTAACAATGAGGACCATTTCCCTCTCTCCTGGTCGTGAGGAAATGCCGGCGGTGGACAAAAGGAGAGATTTAAGAAGCCTCAGTGATTCAGAAAGTCAGAACTGAAAGGGTCCATGACCCTCCATGCTCTCCTGTTTGAGTCAGGATGGCATATGGTCAGTGGCTTGGGGGATGCCTTGGAGGTAAGAGTAGGGGTAAAGCTGAGCATTTGGCTTGAATTTCTCAGAAAAGGGAAATCTGATAAGGTAGATTGTTCTATGGACTCCTGCTACCATCTTTTCCTCCTTTGGTTAGGCAGCAGCATTTCCTTTCAATCACATGGCTTGAGAGATACCATCTGCCCATTAGATGCACAAACAAGGCTGCTTCTCAATTTTCCAAACTTGGCGTTCATGTCAGACCTTCAGTGTTGCAATGAACAGCTCAAAGAATCCTCACAGTTTCCAGAGTTCCTTGTACTGTCTTTTAGTTGCAGATGAAAGAAAGTCAACTGGAGTGGCTTATGCAAAGGAGGACTCATTGAAATGACAGTGTGGGTAGCTCGTGTAATCAAGAGATTTGCTAAACAAACAAGAGTCACGGAGGCAAAATTAGGACAGCTCCAGGGACCTCATAGACTGAAATGCGGTTCCTCAGAACCAGTAGGCTCCCTCTGCATCTGTCCTCTGGGCTTCTCTCTGTGCATCTGTGACATGTTCTCAGACTGGCTTTTTCCCAGAGGCTGAGACAAAGGCCCTGGCAGCTCTGGGCCTCACATGCACTCAGTTTCACCACCCAACAGGAAAGTGGCCTCTTTCCTTTGTTCTAACTAAAATTATCCCAGGGGAGGCAGGTTCCTCTCAGGTCACAAGCTCATCCTTGCCTGAGGCCTGTCACTGTGGCCAGAGGTCAGGCCAGCTTAGTCAGGTGTCACCTGTGACCAATCACTGTGACCAAGGAGGTGGTCTCTGTAAGAAGATGACAACTCCCTTTAACCCCATGGTCAAAGGGGCATCTCCTGGAAGAAAGCGGAATCTTGCATCCAGAAGGAAGGAGGGGTGCTAGGCAAAAGGAGCAGATAGATAACCCTACAGTCTCATTAAAGACGAAAGGTAACCTTTGTGACCACATACTGATCAACATCACTTCCACAGTCATTTCAGATGAATATTCATAATATAGGAGGTCTTTTTTTTTTTTTTTTTTTGAGACAGAGTCTCGCTTTGTTGCCCGGGCTAGAGTGAGTGCCGTGGCGTCAGTCTAGCTCACAGCAACCTCAAACTCCTGGGCTCAAGCAATCCTTCTGCCTCAGCCTCCCGAGTAGCTGGGACTACAGGCATGCGCCATCATGCCCAACTAATTTTTTCTATATATATATATATTTTTAGTTGTCCAGATCATTTCTTTCTATTTTTTAGTAGAGACGGAGTCTCGCTGTTGCTGAGGCTGGTCCCGAACTCCTGACCTTGAACAATCCACCCTCCTCGGCCTCCCAGAGTGCTAGGATTACAGGCATGAGCCACCGTGCCCGGCATATAGGAGGTCTTGATTGAACTAATATGTGAGAAAATGTTTCCACATAAGTAATTTTTCTAGATAACTGAACTTTATCCCTTTAAGTGCCAAAACATGTTTTCTTTAGATCATTTTCTATACTGTCTCTCTAAAATATGGCAGAAACCATTTTTCCTGCTTTTATAAGAAAGAGTGTCCTAAGCAAAATTTAACTATTATTTGTCCTATTGAATATCAGTGAAGTTCTCATGGACTAATGAGGTATGTAGAGCTATTTGGCCCAATGCCAAGGGCACTGGACTGTGCATATTTTGATTTCTGATGTCGTTTTTAAGTTCTTGGTCTCATGCTCTCAGACTTTTCCCACCACTGTCACCAGGCCCATCTCTAGCAACTCTTCCCCTTAAGCACCTCCCTTCGTTGCTTATTTGCTCATTCTCATCTACCAGGGATTGGGACAGCAGATGACCAAAATGTTACAATATTGTGCAAAATATTTGCAACTTCAGAAGCTAGAATTTACTGCTCTGTGAGGAAACAGTCTCTGAGTGAAGATTGGGGAACTCATCTATGAATAAATTAGGAGAGCTCTTTATTTCTATGCACTCCTCATGTTCTTTCCTTTGTTCACAGATATATTCTAGATCAGCGGTCCCCAATCTTTCTGGCATCAGGGACCAATTTCATGGAAGACAATTTTTCTACAGATGGGGGCGGGGTGGGATGGTTTTGGGATGACTCAAGGACGTTACATTTATTGTACAGTCAAACCTTTCTGCTAATGATAATCTGTATTTGCAGCCCCTCTTCAGCTCTAGCATCACTGCCTCAGCTCCACCTCAGATCATCAGGCATTAGATTCTCATAAGGAGCACGCAACCTAGATCCCTTGCATGTGCAGTTTACAGTAGGGTCCCCGCTCCTATGATAACTTAATGCTGTCACTGATCTGACAGGAGGCAGAGTTTATGCAGCGATGCAGCTATGGGAAGCAGCTGTAAATACAGATGAAGCTTTGCTCGCTTGCCCACCACTCACCTCCTGCTGTGCGGCCTGGTTCCTAATAGGTCACGGACCAGTACTGGTCCATGGCCCAGGGGTTGGGGACTGCAGTTCTAGATGGTTGAGTTACCTAAACCAGGTTTATGATAACTGAGGTATTTCTTTTTTTTTTCTCTTTTTCTTTTATTTCAGCATATTATGGGGGTACAGATGTTTAGGTTACGTATGTTGCCCTTGGTCCTCCCCCCCCAAGTCCTTGTTTCAAATATGTCCATCCTTCGGGTGGTGCGCATTGCACTCCTTGTGTATACAAATACCCGTCCCCTCCTCACTTCTCC